>NW_007734529.1:88351-89625 GCF_000696425.1 Galeopterus variegatus | reverse complement strand
TATAGATGTAAAATGCCAATTAATCAATTTTCACTGGATATTTGTTTCCATTTTAAAAACCAGTATCATAATCCTTCTCGTCTTCATCACAAGTTAGATGCCCTTGTTTGTGAATTCCTACTGTATGCCGTGCTTTTCCATCATAACCCTGGCTCCAAAAATAAATAACCGTTTATGTGATAGCTCGTTTGGTGTCTTCCTGATAGATTGTGAGGCCTGTGCAGACAGGAACTACATCTGTCTCATTCACTGGCTTATCCCCTAGTAGAGTGCCTGGCACACAGTGGGTGTTCATAAACAGTAGATGAATGGGTGAATGAATGAATGAATGAATGAATGAAGCAAATCATGGCTAGAGAGGTGGGGCTCTACTTTGGCACCAAGGTTTCTCCAGCAGGCCCTACATAGTCATAGGGGTTAAAAGGTTTCCCAGCTGGCCCACCCCACTTCTCCAACCTGCTTGGGATCAAGTGTCTGCCTCCAGCCTTTTGGTCCCACCCTGGTATCTTTGAGGTCACCTCCCTCACCTCTTTTGCTCCTGTCCTCCTCCATTTTCCTGTCTTTGGAATCCAATTCTTCCACCTCTCTTTCCTGGCTTCTAATATGGACCCAGCTTTCTTATTTGCAGGACTGGTTTTTCCTTGGTTTGTTTTATTCCTGTTTAGGCTGTGGGTGCTCCTGCATTCTGNCTCTCCCCTGCTCAACACCTGCTGTGGCAGGGAAGCTCGGCCTCCAAACAGCTGGTCTGGGTGCGAGTCTGTTTGGAGACCATTAAAAAATCTGCCTCCCTTTTGCTTTTGGTTGGCCCTTGTGACCATTCAGAGCAAGTCTGATCCCCCAGTCACAGCCTTATTAACATTTGAAAGCAGCTCCGGTATACTTTCCTTCAGGCTAAACCCTATTTCCTTCAGCTTCTCTCGCAGGCCTGGTCTCTGGCCCTTTCATTATCTGATTACTCCTAGTTTGTCTAAGTCCTTTTTTAAATGCTGCACTCAGAATGGTATGGAAGTGCTTCAGATATGATCTGGTAGGCTGTACACACTGTTTCAAACAGTGTGGGGTTATAACCTCTCATTCTGTGTTTCTCTTAGGACAGCTCAACACATTTGGACAACGGTGTGGCAGATACCTTTTGCAGTGTTTACTGTCAAATGAAATTCCTCAGGTTTTTTCCAACACTCTCCCTTTCACACAGGGGTATGTCAGAGTCAGGGACCATTTGGGGAGGCTTTGATGGTAGAGAGTTGGTTTCACATGCATCCTGATGGGCTCTG
>NW_007734529.1:85788-86182 GCF_000696425.1 Galeopterus variegatus | reverse complement strand
CACAGTACTCCTCAGTGAGGGGGACACCAAATGCAGGTCAGGAATGAGAACAGGGCACTGAGATCAGACACCGACTTTGTGCTGAACCGCGGCCTTTCCCATGCTCAGCAACCGGTTTCTTTGCAGGCTTGGCCTTGGCTCTAGAGGAAGAGAGAGCAGGAGGGAGCCTTGTCTGTGCTTGGCATCCAGCAGCATAGTGGACTCAAGGGCTCCATGTTCCTGGCTTCCCCGGAGGCGTCCCCTCTCACCTTCATCCCTGGGTTTCTTATACACACAGCCAGTCCAGGTGCACGCTTTTGTCTGATGCTACTATTTAGTAACGGTTAATAAATCTATAGATGTAAAATGCCAATTAATCAATTTTCACTGGATATTTGTTTCCATTTTAAAAACC
>NW_007734529.1:82695-83764 GCF_000696425.1 Galeopterus variegatus | reverse complement strand
CAAACCACGGGATTAGAGAAAACATTTGCTAAATGGCAAATGGCTGATTTGGAGCTATCTATTTGAGAGAGTGCATGTTATGAGAGGTGTTAATGGCACTATTGAATTTATTGCATTAAAAAGGAAAAATGAGTGTAAATCAATTCCCACAAAATTGTATATTTCTATTGAAAACTCTCCCTGGTTAATAATACTTTGCACAACAGGGGTTAATTGTAAGATTCAAGTAACCCAAAGGTTTCTAAGAGCCGACCAGAGAAGAGAGAGAATCNGTAGTTTTCAAGGAAAGAGCTGTTTTACAACAGAATGGGGGAGAGAGAATTGGGATGACCTGAGGTAAGGACATCAAGATAAACTATTAAAGATCATCAGGCTAGTCAAGAGGCCCAGGCTAGCAGTGTGACCAGAGACAAGTCACTTAATTTTTGTGGGCCACAGCTTCCAATTTTGTAAAATGAAGGAGTTAAATAGTTTCTCAAGTCCTTTCCAATTTTTATGATTCTCTGGTATTTTGAGTTTTTAAGAAGAAAGTTCTTTATAGAAATACTAAGAATAATTGCTAACTGCCCCAGCTTGAGTACAATCAGAATTCTGTGTTAATTTGTTCATAGGCCAAGTTGGATTTACATTTGTGCCTTTGACAAAATAAGTATTGGGTTTTTAGTTTTTTTTAAGTACCATGAAACTAGTGTATTGACATGGTTCTCAGAGTAATCTTAGAACACAGGGAACTGCTTATGATTCTAGCAATCTTGCAGCAGGTTATTCATTCTTTAGTATTTGATTTGACATTTATTTTTCTTTTTCAGTCAAACTGATTTAAATATCATTAGCCCCAAAATGCACCAAAGGGTAATTACACTGACTGTTTTGGCTCCACTCAGCTACTACTTTGCAATCCATCTTTTATGGCAAAACTACACTCGTGAACAGGGCAAGAGGGCTGAGTTTGAATCTTAGTCATGCCTCTCTGAGCAAGTGTAGTGTCTACTTTAAGTATAACAGACACAAACCACGGGATTAGAGAAAACATTTGCTAAATGGCAAATGGCTGATTTGGAGCTATCTA
>NW_007734529.1:78707-81328 GCF_000696425.1 Galeopterus variegatus | reverse complement strand
TGTTGATTTGTTGCCTAGATGATCTGTCCAGTGCTGAGGTGTGTTCAGGTTCCCCAATATTGTTGTAGAGCAGATGATTCTTCTGTCACTGTGGAATGGGCTTTGTGGAGAGAGACATCCTCTTCCTTTCTTTGGTCTCTGCTGGTGACTCTCCTGTGTCAATGCACTCGAGGGGCTGGAGGGCCATCTGCGTGGTGGTTATGACGTCTAGCCACTTTCACAGCAGCTGTGGTTATTGTGGTAGATGTAGTGGGCCACCCACGTGGACATGATGTTTTTGGCATGCTCGTTGCCTGGTTTCGAGAGGAGGTGTTGGTCCCCATTTCCATCTGTTTTTATGTTCTAAGATGTTGCGGAGCATTTGGGTGGGAGGGGGAGAGGGAGAGGGGGAAGAAAATAGGGTGGGAAAAGGAGGAAGGAGGGGGGCATGGTTGAGGCCCATGGCACCCCCTTCATTCCTGTAGGGGAGACCGGGGGCTTCCAGTAGTGGCTTCATCCTTGCTGGGATGAATGCAGATGTCAGGGGCGTGTGGCTGCAGCCCTCAGCTCCTCACTGCCCTGGCTCAGGAGCCTGGGGTGTTGCCTGCAGCGGCTCAATGGTCATCACTGGACTGATATGGGTGTCTGGGGGCATGGCTGAGGCCCCCAGCCTCCCCCTCCCTGGCTTGGGGGCCAACGGGGCTCTGGTCCTTCTAGGTGTTATAGGTATTCTTTGGTGATGTGAGACCTTTACTAGTTATCAAATTTTGTCTCTGGTCTGTGGGTATTTTGTTTTTTCTTTCAGTTCTGCATTGGATTATTTGCTGCTCCTACCACTTAAACTCAGCACTGGAACTAATTTGTTGTCCTTTGGTTACTTTTAAAATGGGGAAAATTCCTGTGGGGACCAGCACTTGAGCCCTGTGGTTGAGCTAAATTGCTGCTTTGCTGCTGATTCTCTGGGGAAGGCTTTTTGTGCAGATCAAGTTTTAACTGTTTACATTGTACATACTTCTGGGTCTTGTGAGATCTGGTATGCCTGGGTTGTGTGGAAACTCTGGTCTGGGCCTGAGTCTTTTCAGCAAACTGCACTCCCTGCAGTTCTATATTCCCGACCAGTCTCCACTGAGTGGTCCTGTGCTGATTGGGGTGAAGATCAGCTGTCCATGTTGTGTCCCAGTGTTCCCCCAGTGGGCCCATCTCCCCCACTTCCCACACTCCAAACACTTCCCATGGGGCAGGCCATGTGCCAGTCTCTTGTGATGATTCATCAGCCTCTGAATAGCTCCTTTTTTTCAGTTGTTATGGTTCTTCAGTCTTATGTGGGTCCATGGGAACCCTATTAGTGGTCTTGCTGGCCTGGGGATTACCAAGGCCCTATTCTCTCCTGCCACCTCCAAGCAACTTCATCTGAAGGGCACAGCTGAGTCTTTTGCCAGCTCCTGCTCCATGTGCTCAGCAGCTCCAGCCTGGATGAGGCCAGGGCTTGAAACTGTCAGAGTGTTTTTTTCTTTCTCTCATCATGGCTTCTCCCACTTTCATGCATTCTGTAAGTCTCTCCTCCTCTTCCCCGGAACTCTAGAGGCCTCAGCTTGGCAGTCATTGCTTTTTAGTACTTGTAAATTCATTGATTAGTGGGAGAGAGTGATGCTGGGGACTGTCTATTCTGCCATCTTTACCAGAAGCCTTAATATGGGTTTAGTTGAAACTGGTGGGACGAGCCCTAAACTGCAGCAGTTTTCCCACAGTGTACTGCTGGGTTTGTGTTGCGAATCTCATTCTTCATAATTAGCCAGCCAGTGCCCTGTCTTTTGGGCAAGAGAAGAGTCAGTCACAATGTAACAAAATCAGACAAGGAAGATCGAAAAACATTGTGACTGGGCTCCCATTGGGTGGGGAGTTTGTGCTCTCACTGCCCACCCCTCGCCTCCCAATCGCCCTTCTCCCCAGCCTCTAGCGTTTCTTCCCTTTTTGTAGGGCACTCTTCTCTCATCCAACTCTGCAAACCTGAAATCTCCAGCCCTAGATTTGCAACACCAACTATCTTAAGGAATGTTGGAAAATTCTCCTGGGAATCCTCATTCATTCAAATTAAAAGGGAAAAACAGTATATTTTCTCTTTTAAAAATTGGGGGCAGAGGGACTTGAGAAAGCAAGTAGAAAGAGATTTTAGAAAACTAAACAAAGTTAACATATAACCACTATAAAGGGATTGGAAATCATTGAATTCTACAAACTTATGGTTAGATTTTTAAAAAAACTGGAAAACTGAAAAAACCACCAGAACAACATGTAAGGTGAGGCACAATTTGATGGTTGTTCACCAAAATCCACACACACCCTTTCCTCCACAGCGAGAGAGATGCCCCAGCAGGCACTACATCTCCAAGCCCCTTGCAGCAGAACGTGGTCATGCAACTCCACTCTGGCTAGTGGAAGAGAAGTGTGCTACTTCCAGATGAGCTTGTAACACCTTGCAAGTGTGCCCTCCATATTCCTCCCCCTTTCCTGCTGGCTGCAATCTGGACATGGCACCTATTCAGACAAGGAAAATGGTTTAGAGGATAAAGATGGAAGCCATCTGGGTCCCTGAATCACTGCATGTGCAAAGCCTCCTGCTGACCTGGAGTACCCACCCCCCC
>NW_007734529.1:76655-78110 GCF_000696425.1 Galeopterus variegatus | reverse complement strand
CCCCCCCAGATTGTTAGGTTAAAAAAGAATCACTTTCTGTCTTATCTGAGCCATTGCACTTTGAGTCTCTTTGTTAAAATAGTTTATTCTGATGCTAACTGACAGGTTAGGTGCTGGTCTTTAGCAGTTAAATCACAAAACATACAAACAACAGGACTTTTTGTCGATCACCTTATTACTGTTTTATTGGTAGGGAATCCGTTGCAGTGTGACTGTCCCTGAATGTGAGCCCTGTGAAGCAAGGAATCATGTCTACTTACCATTCACACAGAGGCAGTCAGCATGTGCCAGGCAGAAATGAATGCCAGGTAATGCACCAAGGTGATGGTGGCGAGGACAACTGTCATGAACCCCCATGAAGAGAGTGTCCCCCATCCACTTGCAAAACTGGCTCAATTCATCAGGAAGGAAACCTGGTGTTAAGCTCAGCTGTGCTCTGTGTTGGCTTGCCACAGATAACCAACACTGGGCTCAAGCATGCTCTGCTCTCCCTTTCTCCAGGATGCACCAGTCTCTTTTTATTGGCACCTCACCAGTGGCAACTTCTTTCACCAAGCCAGTCTCTGTACTAATGTCCTATTATCATGAAGCTCTCTTCCCCCTTTGATGCGGGGCTTTCCAGTGCCCCTCCTGGACTCCACTCCCTCTTTGCTAATAGAACCTCCCCCAGTGCTGCTACGACAGGCCCTGAGCATCCAGCTACTGCCTGACCACAGTCCCATTTCTCCCCAAGCAAAGAACAGCCTCAAGCTACCTGGCTACCTGTTGGGATGGGTTAATTCTTCTTACAATCTTTGCAGAAAGTTGTAGACGAGATAGCTAACAATGGGAAATGCTCCGGGTTTCAAACAATGGACATACAAATTATTCAAATCTATTTCTCATTTGGCACCTGCCAACAAAGACGGCACTGGTGGAGTAAAGGATTTATTTATTTAGTTAGTTATTTTGTGTGGTGTATTGGATTCAAACCACAGTAATAACTCACATGTCCAGAAATTAGCAACCTGGCAACTTCACTCATCTAGATCACAGCTTAACATCAGGATGTGAGGAAAAGGGTCTCCAAGTGGCTAACATAGAGGAGAAAATGAGAGCTGAGTGGAGAACACAGATGATTCACATCCTGAGCACCAAAGGGCACATATTTACTCAAAGGAGAGTTCCTAAGGCCCTTGATCAAAGCCTTTGTTTTATATGTATAGTAATTAAAATAATTTACTTTGTCTGGGTTCCTCATCCTCGGATAATCAGAAACAAAAGCTGAGAATAAAAAATGATACCTAACAGGCTGAAAGTGATGACGTAGACAAAAAGGAGAAACATAAAAAAGAAAAAGAAAGCTATTAAAACAGGTACAACTAAAAAAGCCACAGGGCTCCAGGGCCATTTAGTGAGTAACTGTCTGACTAGCCTGCATCACTCTGAGGACACCTCTGTGTCATAAACAGTCCC
>NW_007734529.1:74283-76526 GCF_000696425.1 Galeopterus variegatus | reverse complement strand
GTTTGTCTAAATTAGACTCCGCCTCTCCTAAAGTACACCCACCCCAGGAGGCCAGCACCGGGAGACAAATGTGTTCTCCTCAGTTGTCAGGTTGTTAGATGCAATAGAGGCAGCCTGTAGGAGACCAGGACACCAAGAAGGTGGATGCACATTTTTCTTGAGGATAGCTGACTGGCAATAAACCAAAGACAAAGGCTAAGACATGTATCAGAGACACTATGTGGCTTTTGCACTTGTAGAGCCGAGGGTCTTTAGTGCAAAGTTACTGAAGGAGGCAAAGCTCCCACCTAAAATGCCCTCCACTTCTGTACTTACCTTACATCTTCCTCTTCTTTTAAGGTCAAGCTCAAGGCCCACCTTACCTACCATGTCCACCTATGTGGCCCCCTGGTGTTCCCTCCTCCAGAGCCTGCTCATATGACCATCTGATCACTTGTTTGGCACTTGCCCTAACTGTTTTATTTTGTCATATATGTATGTATATACTTAACAGAATGTATTTTACAGTATTCACTTACTTTAATTTTTGTTATAACAAAATTTATATATTTCAAGTGGACAAAAAAATTAGTATCATTTACAGTATCTTAACATAAATTGCCTTTGAATGGGAGCTTCCTTCTCTGTACTTTGAGGCTTATAAAACATATTAAGAAAACTTACTACTGTGGAAAATAAAGATTGTTTAAATTGAATCCAGAGAGGGGAAGGCTTGCGGTTTCTCTTTTTGATTAATTTCTGCAACACTGTCCTCAGGCAGCTGAGGCAGTTTCATATTTTCTGTAGACATCATTAGGCAACAAAACTCTTATAGAACAACTTTGATACTACATGAATTTAGCCATTTTGCTAACACTAATATGGCTCTTGGATCCACCACTCCATTAGAACTATTTATTCAGATTAATTTTTGTTACAAATCTTACAAAGGGGGGTGCCTCTGGGTACTTATGTCCACATTCTATTTTGAAGCTGTATATTCAGTTTTTATAAATTGTTCTTGGAGTCGCAGTGATTATTCCTGTCCATCTTGTAGCTGTCATCATCATCTTCTAGACCTCAGGTATTGTGCCATTACTTATGGCTTTCTGGTCTTTTAGTTCTAACAGTCAGAAATTGCAAGGGAGTTTTATTTCTGAGCCCATGTTGGCTGCCATCTTGCATCACTGTCCATGTAGATGGTATTTAAAACCATGAGATTGGGTGAGGTCACCAAGGGGATGAGTGTTCATAGAGATGAAGAGAGATACAAGGACTCCTACCACTTCCCTAATTCCCCAGCCCTCTAAGGAACAAACAAACAAAAAAAGTCATAGAGAGACTGGCAGCAAAGCCGATTCTTCAAGAACTTGGTGCTGCATTGAGATGAGTCTTGAAACATGCAGAAATGAGAAATGAGAAGACAAAAGAAGAAATTAGACATCAGCTAAATGACAAAAGCCATGGAGAGAAACAAATGCAGCAAATCCTCAAATTACTGCAGCTCAGTCAGCCACAGTGCTCAATTGCTTGTGGCTATGGTTAGGGTTTATATTTTGTTTGTGGCATTCTTATTTTGGAAGAAAGAGAAAAATAACTAGAAAAAAAACTTTTATCAGGATTTTAGGACAAAAAATCAACTTTCAGGCTGTCCTTCAACCTTTGGCATTCTACTTCTGTCCTAAGAACTGATGAGTAGAATTAACCAGGGGGGCTACAAGATCTTGGCTAAGCAAACAAGACCCAGTTGTATTCACTGAGCTGTGCTTTAGAAGGCAGAGCTAGATGGGTGGGTAGATAGATAGATAGATAGATAGATAGATAGATAGATAGATAGACAGACAGACAGACAGAGAGCCAGCCAGCCAGCCAGCCAGACAGACAGACAGATAGATAGATACAAAGATTAGGTAGATGAAGATCTACCTCAAATATATATAAATAATAAGGCTGGCATCAACAGGCAGTTTCTAGTGAATCCAGAGTTAGCAGGAAATCTAATCATTACACACCCACCACCCACTCCCAAAGAATCTCAGTTAACCTGATATTTACTAGACGCTATTGTTGGACCCCTGGGAGCAGGACTTTTCAGGACTTGGTATACACACACATATACACACACATAAATAATAAGGTTGGCATTTAAAGATAAAATTGTTGCTTTCCCAAGTGTGTGTGTGTGTGTGTGTGTGTGTATCAATTTACTGTGACTTAATACACATACGAGGGTACTTCAAAAATTTCATGAAAAAATTCCTATT
>NW_007734529.1:69398-73283 GCF_000696425.1 Galeopterus variegatus | reverse complement strand
GTCCACATTCTATTTTGAAGCTGTATATTCAGTTTTTATAAATTGATCTTGGAGTCGCAATGATTATTCCTGTCCATCTTGTAGCTGTCATCATCATCTTCTAGACCTCAGGTATTGTGCCATTACTTATGGCTTTCTGGTCTTTTAGTTCTAACAGTCAGAAATTGCAAGGGAGTTTTATTTCTGAGCCCATGTTGGCTGCCATCTTGCATCACTGTCCATGTAGATGGTATTTAAAACCATGAGATTGGGTGAGGTCACCAAGGGGATGAGTGTTCATAGAGATGAAGAGAGATACAAGGACTCCTACCACTTCCCTAATTCCCCAGCCCTCTAAGGAACAAACAAACAAAAAAAGTCATAGAGAGACTGGCAGCAAAGCCGATTCTTCAAGAACTTGTTGCTGCATTGAGATGAGCCTTGAAACATGCAGAAATGAGAAATGAGAAGACAAAAGAAGAAATTAGACATCAGCTAAATGACAAAAGCCATGGAGAGAAACAAATGCAGCAAATCCTCAAATTACTGCAGCTCAGTCAGCCACAGTGCTCAATTGCTTGTGGCTATGGTTAGGGTTTATATTTTGTTTGTGGCATTCTTATTTTGGAAGCAAGAGAAAAATAACTAGAAAAAAAACTTTTATCAGGATTTTAGGACAAAAAATCAACTTTCAGGCTGTCCTTCAACCTTTGATTCTACTTCTGTCCTAAGAACTGATGAGTAGAATTAACCAGGGGGGCTACAAGATCTTGGCCAAGCAAACAAGACCCAGTTGTATTCACTGAGCTGTGCTTTAGAAGGCAGAGCTAGATGGGTGGGTAGATAGATAGATGATAGATAGATAGATAGATAGATAGATAGATAGATAGACAGACAGACAGACAGATACAAAGATTAGGTAGATGAAGATCTACCTCAAATATATATAAATAATAAGGCTGGCATCAACAGGCAGTTTCTAGTGAATCCAGAGTTAGCAGGAAATCTAATCATTACACACCCACCCCCCACTCCCAAAGAATCTCAGTTAACCTGATATTTACTAGACGCTATTGTTGAACCCCTGGGAGCAGGACTTTTCAGGACTTGGTATACACACACATATACACACACATAAATAATAAAGTTGGCATTTAAAGATAAAATTGTTGCTTTCCCAAGTGTGCGTGTGTGTGTGTATATCAGTTTACTGTGACTTAATACACATACGAGGGTACTTCAAAAATTTCATGAAAAAATTCCTATTATCTTTCAATTCCATTTTTCCATGAACTTTCTGAAGTGCCTTTGTATATGTATATAAAAAAAATCACACACATATTTTGTACATTGGGGCAGAGGAGCTGGCATTAACAGACACTATTGTTGAACCCCTGGCAGCAGGACATTTCAAGTTATAAGATCATAAGCCATATTAAACAAAACACTACCCAGCCCTTGGAAGATTCCACCTGGGTCTTCTGTGCCCTTGGCCATGTGGGCAGGTTGTATAGCCCCTCGGATGANAGGACATTTCAAGTTATAAGATCATAAGCCATATTAAACAAAACACTACCCAGCCCTTGGAGGATTCCACCTGGGTCTTCTGTGCCCTTGGCCATGTGGGCAGGTTGTATAGCCCCCTCGGATGATCAGTCCCAGGCAGTCCAGTTACAGCAGAAACAACCTTGGCCCTAACAGATGGAAGAACAGTCCCACTGGGGCAAGTTATCAATGAGGCTGTTAGCAAGCACTTTCATAATTAGCTCCTGCCAGCAATTATCGTCAGGATACCTCATTAGATACAAGATAAACTGACGTGGGATTCCTGCCAGTCCTGAGGTCCGGTTTCCAGAGAGTCTGGAGTTGCCCCAAAGAGGCTCCGTCTGATTGGCTAGTTGCCCAGCCAATCAGAGTACTCAAGAGGACAGTTACTCATTTTGTCCAACCTGGCCACCGTAGGGGCTTCTGGCAACCAAGGTCAAAATGAAGCTTGGATGTATTATTGTAACAGCTAATAGTAGAAAGATGGAGCCCAAACATCAGTAATTCATATGCTTCTCCACTGGCCAGACTACCTGCTTGTTTACTTTACCTTCCTGAAAGACCTGAGAAAATAACCCCAAAGGTACTGTAGGAAGAAGACGGCATTGAGGTTCCTGTCCTTCCGGGGTGCTGGGCAGGACTTCCTCTCGGCCTCTTCCTCTTCCGGCCCTGCCTCTCGGCAGATGTTTCAAAGATGGAGGCAGGGCCCGTATCGCGCTGTACCATCCTCTTTCTTGATTTTTCTCTTTCTTTCTCTTCTGGCACTAGAGTTGGAGTTTTGCAAGTCACTTTCAGCCAAGACTTTTTCTTTTTAAAACATTTTGTGTTATGTGACACTGCCAGGCTAGGGTTGACTTACCAAATAAAAGGACATTAAAAATCCACAGAGTCAGATCAATCTTTAATGAAAAACCAACAAACATTAAAAAGCCGCCACAAAGTAGGTGGGGGTTGAAGGCAGCTTCAGCTAATTGGCACCCATAGTGCTTTCACTTGCTGCCAAGTTCCGGAGAACTGGCTCCCAACCCAGCTCCACCAAATTAGGCCAGTTCTCTACAGGGCTTGTGTTGCTAAGTTGCTAATTAGGGTGATGTGCGCGGCAGAGCACCCCTATGGAAACAGAGTTTTGCTTTACATAGATGCTTCCCTGAAACTCTGGGAGTTTGAAATGCCCCCTAAAATTCTAGCTGCCATTTTGTAACTTGCATTGATCAGTGGTGATGAAATTGCTAAATGGTTTGTGTTCTCTCTGCATGGTGCAATATTAACTTCTTATCAATTAGGGGAGTGGATGGGGAGATATTTGGAGTAAGGAATATATTTCATATTGGTGAAGCAATGGCCGTGATTTATGAAATCTGAGTCTTTTAAAAGATAAAATAGAATAGTCTTTTTGTAAACTTTCAATTCTTGGGTATTTTCTAATCAAGTGATTTTTAGAGCATTTTTCTTATCCCTAGCTTCACATTAGGATCACCTGGGGTGGGTTACTGGTGCCCAACACAGGCCAATTATTCCAAAACCCTGGAGATGGAGCCCAAACATCAGTAATTCGCATCCTCCTCACCAAATTCTCCCTCGTTGATTGTAATGCAAAGCTGGGGATGAGAACTGATGTTCCATAGGAAGAAAGTTTGTTGCTTCAAATAACAGTTTTTATAAGTGTGAAATGGAAAACAAAACGTTGTATAGGACTTTGAAAAACCTGATTTTTACAATCCTATTTAGCCTCATGGCTTTGGATACATCCATTCATGAAGTAGTTTTTACCTGAAAAATGAATATTTTTTCAGAAATGTTGGGAAGATGAGTAAGCGCACTGTGTCAGGTTGCTAGGGTTGTCATGACAAGGTACCACAGGCTGGGGGCTTAAACACAGAAATCTGTGTTCTCTCAGTTCTAAAGGCTGTAAGTCCAAGATCAAGGTGTTCACAGGGCTGTTTCTTCTGAGGCCTCTCTCCTTGGCTTGTAGATGGCCACCTTCTCCTGTGTCTTCACATGGTCTTCCCTCTGTGTATGTCTGTATCCTAATCTCTTCATAAGGACCCCAAACACATTTGGATTAGATCCCACACATATGACCTCGTTTTATATTAATTACCTCTTTAAAGGCCTGATCTCCGAATTCAGTTACATTCTGAGGTACTAGGGGTTAGTATGTCAACATATGAATTTGAGAGGAACACAACTCAACCTACAACTGGCATTTCTAAGTAATAGTGGATTTTTTTTTGCGGGGGGAGGGGCGGAGAAGGGATGAAAATTCCTCTTTGAGACAAGTTTATTTATTTTTTTAAAAACGATACTGAGAATAAACCCAAAATTGCCTGGGCATGTGTAATATAAAGATCTTGAACCATA
>NW_007734529.1:65342-68771 GCF_000696425.1 Galeopterus variegatus | reverse complement strand
AGAATATAGAAGCAAAGTGGAGAGGCAAATCACAAAGTCTGCATGTGTGTGTGTGTGTGTGTGTGATGTGTATGTGGTGTTTGTATATATGTGCATATGTGTGCGTGTGTGTGTATGTGCATGTGATGTATGGCGTGTGCATAGGGGATGTGTGTGTTGTGTGTGATGTGTGTGTGGTGTTTGTGTATGTGTGTATGCATGTGTATGTGTGTGTGTGTGATGTGTGTGTATGGTATATGTGTAGGGTGTGTGTGGTGTTTGTGTACGTATGTGTGTGTATGTTTATGTATGTGATGTACAGTGTGTGTTTATGGTGTTTGTTTATGTGTATTGTGTGTGTGTGTGAATATATGTTCATAGGGGGACACAGATAAGGGAATATAGGAACAGAAAAAGCAAAATACAGGCTGTGACACTGTCATGGAGGATAGAATCAACCTGGTTTGTAGATCTGGAAGACAGTCTAGAGAGAGCTGATATTCTGAGTCTGAGTTAGTGTCAATAAATCTCCCAGTCCCTTGACTTCACCTGCAACAAGGGCAAGTAGCCACCACTTGTGCAGCTTCTATGCCCCAAAGCAGTCACCGCGCCATTCCTTCTGCAGATTGCTTCAGAGACCTAACGGGCATAGCACTGTGCAGAGAGCTGTGGCCAACACAAAGTATGAGATACACTCACTGCTGTCACTGAACTTAGAGTTTAGTTGGGCAGACAGTGCATACTGTCACAGATAAACAAAGCCAGACACTAGCTAAAGAGGAAAGGGCAGGTTTTAGTCAGGGATACACTATTGCAATAGGGGAAAGAGTCCAACATGGACTGAACTCAACTTTGATTTGTACAGAGGTGACCAAGCATTTTAAAGGGAGAATGAGGGAATAAGGAGGGGTGTGGGGGTGCTTAGTAGAATCAAGGAAATGACAATTACAAAATCTGAGAAGCGGGGTTGGTCCATGTGAAACCCAGCTAGGTTTGCCAACTGGTGCTGTTGAACTTGGGCTCCCACCTCCCATAGAGACTGGGAGACAGCAGCTCTATCTTTAGGTGCTGGCTGGAACCAACAGTACCTTCTTTTGGCAGACTTGAGCGTTCTCAGGCAGGCACTTTAAGGGAGACTAAGGTCAACCTAGGGATGAAGCCTTGAACTGTTAGAAACTATGGGAGTGCTTGTTCAGGTCTTTATAGGCCAAGATTGAGGCCTAGTTAAGAAGCAGGCTCAGAGGCACCAGGCTGGAATTTGGTCCAGAAGACAGTCTTTGTCAATATACAAGCTCAGAGATAAACAACACTGTGAAATTGCAGAACAATGCAGAGACTATCATAAGGTTGGACTGTATAAATGCCCACATAGTGCCCTAAATGGAAAACTTGAATCCTTTCAGAATTAAAGGCAGCCATCAGAGATGCAAATTCAGAGTGATTCTTGTAGACTGGACTCAGGGCAAGGAAAATGGAGAAGAGAAACTTTGAGAATGGAAGGACTAGGACAGCTCTCATAGTGAATCAGGCACAGCCATTTGTGTTTGTTTTCCACTAGTTTGTTTTAGATTGCTTATGAGATTGGGGATTCAGGAGAAAATCAGGGAACACATTCATAATAAAATGCAAGTCAAATTTCAGTCAATCTCTCGGTTTGTAACAGCTCTTTCTCTCAGCCCCATCCCCACTCCAGACAAATAGACAGACAAACATATGACTTCACGACCAGCTCACACTGTGGTCACTGTCAGTGGGAAACTGGGTCTTGGCTAGGGGCACAGCAATTCAAAAGTGTCCTATTTGGTCCTCAATAAAAACCGGTCATTACACCACATGTGAGACCTGACCCTCCTTCAGGAACCTGCCCAGCGTGGCTAAAATTGGCCTCCTGGATTAGAAATTGCTAAGGAGAGAAAACACGCCATGGGCTGAGAGACTTTCAAAAGTCTTTTCTTGCTCTAAAAGGAAACTAGGCCAAAAACAGCAACCAGAGTAGACTCAAGTTTATAAAAGCTATCTAGATTCTACCTCAGGAATGTGAAGGAAACTCGGGTCTTTCTTAAGCAATATCTTTTTATCCAATTTGTTTTTTTAAAAATGAATCCACTGTTATGTTTGGGTTACCGTCCCTCTTCTGCTATGTTTTTTTTAAAATTCAGCAATATCTTTTTATCCAATTTGTTTTTTTAAAAATGAATCCACTGTTATGTTTGGGTTACTGTCCCTCTTCTGCTATGTTTTTTTTTAAATTGTTTCTTTAAAATAAAAGCCAAGAATATGGGACGCTATAGGAGATGACTGTTTTTAATCAAGGAAGACTTTTTTAGGGCCAGCCCATGGCTCACTCGGGAGAGTGTGGTTCGGATCCCTATATAGGGATGGCCGGCCCGTGGCTCACTTGGGAGAGCGTGGTGCTGACAACACCAAGCCAAGGGTTAATATCCCCTTACTGGTCATCTTTTTTAAAAAATTAAAAATAAAAAAATAAACAAGGGAGACTTTTTTCCTCACGCTTCCTCTTCAGGCTGCCCTACACAGGAGCATAGTAGTGATCTGCTCTTTGGGCTTTGGAGTGTGTGAGCACGTGGGGGCATGACCTGATTTTCCTTTATTGCTGGGAGAGCCGGGTGTCCCTTCATTCAGCTGCTAGGCAGGAAGCCACTGCACAACATGTTCTCACTCACGCAGAAATAGCAGATACCACGCTGCTATTGGTGAAGTCCACTATCATTGTAAGTAAGCTGAAATTATTGCATGGCTTTTGCTAGTGGCTAAGTAGATTTTTCTGTTGATAGCTCTACTGGGCGGGCAGCAGAGGTGAATTACAGATGAGCTTAAACTGTGAATGAGCCTTCTCCCTCCCTGCTCCATGCTTCCTTCTCCTCCGCTTCCTCCTCCATGTCTTGGAAACATATCCAGTTAGATGCAGCAGCCAGGACCCCAATCTCTCCCTTCTGGAACCTCCACTTTACCCTAACTCTTATACCTCCCTGGCAATACAACCGTCACAAGACAACCTGCGTTTTGCCACCTTCTTTGGGGTATACTCCATCCTGGCTTTCCAACCAGGAAGACCTAGGAGTAGCGGACACAGATGACTCATGAGCCAGCTAGACGACTCCAGTGTGTGGATTTGGTGGCATCTGTGCCCATGCCCGGGGAAGATCACAGGCCTGGGGTGACGGGTCTGCTGTTAGTCCACTTCAGCCCACTGGGGAATACAGACCCAGTGTTCTCCTGGGAAATTTCTAAGGAAGCTCAGACTCTTGAGTTTTATGTGAGATGTTCTGATTTTCCAAGGTTGGCTTGATTTTTAAAAACATTGTTAAGAGCCAAACAAAATATGTCTAAGGGCCATCTTTAGCCTCAGGCTGCCCATGTGAAACCTTTGCCATGTTCGTGGCTCACCTCTTGAATGGGACTAATGTCTCAGGTTTGCATGAAAATTTA
>NW_007734529.1:48126-64905 GCF_000696425.1 Galeopterus variegatus | reverse complement strand
TGCCATGTTCGTGGCTCACCTCTTGAATGGGACTAATGTCTCAGGTTTGCATGAAAATTTACAGTTAATGGCAGCACGTGGACCATTTAACTTGAATGCCTACCTGGCTGCCTTCACACTATTTTTTTTTTCAATTTAATTTCTGTTTATTTTTGTGGGGTGCAGTGTGTTGTTTCAATACATGCATACACGGCACAATGATTCACTTAGGGTAGACGGCACAGTTTTGTACTCATTAGTTCACCACTTCTCCCCCACCTCCACCCATCTCCTGCCTTCGTACTTCAAAATGCAATACAGAGGTGTGGATACTGGTGGCCAGCTATGTTGACTGTGGCTTGATTTTGCATTGTGTGTTTGTATGAGAGACGGCATGCTCAGCCACACAGTTGGCACATGATTGGTGAATGTCTACGCTGACTGGGGCTGACTCCAGCCACCCTCCAAAGAAAGGATCTCCCTCCCCGAATCAAAGCCAAAGATGTTGTTAAGGCATAAAAGGAATCTTGAAAAATGCTACTTTTGCATTTTCATGATAAATGATATTTGAGGACCAGAAATTTCAGAACTGACAGCACCTCAGCAAAAGAATTTCTGGTGAATATTTTGCTGATGCTAGAAGAAGAGAGGGTCTTGATGGAGACTAGGGGAGAGGAGGGCATATGATGGGCACATATCTCCACCTCCTGTTTTCTCCCTCTGCTGGGAAGGGATGGGTGGGCTTAGTTAAGGAGGTTCTGGGCTAGACTGCAGCAGCCTAGACTTTCTGATGGGGCGGACTTGGGGGAAGGCTGCGGGGTGAGCCATATGGATAAACTCTCTTTCAACCCAGACATCACCAGGGCCGGCATATCACATGGGAATTGTCGAACATAGCTATTCAATTTGGGTGTCTTGTCTGCCCCTTTTCAAGCCTCCTACACACTTAGTATCATGCTGCTCTCTGGCTGTCCAATACTACCTTCCCTTCCAACCTCCATCCATAGCAACACCCTGGGCCTCATCGAAATTTCCACTTCTCAGGCTCAATGCAAGCTTGCTCTAATTATCCAATTACAATAGACGGAAGCTAGGGGTCACTTCTAGAACAATGCTTCCTGATAGAAATATTATATCAGCCACAAATGGGAGCCACAGATGTAATTTTAAATTTTCTACTAGCCACATTTTAACAAGTAAAACAAAACAGCAAAATTATTTTTAAGAATATATTTTAACCTAATATACTCAAACTATCATCATTTCAACATGTAATGAGTATTTTTTAAAGTTATTAATGTGATTTTTTATTTTTTTATTATTATTTTTTTGGGTATTCAGTCTTTGAAATCCACGGTGTACTTTACACTTACAGCACATCTCAACTAGAAAATTGGAACTAGCCTCATTTTGAGGGCTTAAAAGCCATATGTGGCTAGTTACTGCCATTTGGACAGTATAGCTCCAGAGTTTGAAGAGAAAACCTCCCTGATATAGTGATCAAATTTATACCTCCAAGCCTTTGTCAGTCAGACAATGCAATATTGCCCAAAATATCCTTTAGTGACATATTTGAATAAAAGTTTAAAATATTTTTGACAAACCAAAATGGTTCATTGACTCTTACAAAATTAAAGTTAACTAGACTAAATGTAAAATTCTATATTTAGCCTCTCAAAAGTCAATCATAGAAGTATAGAATGAGGGAGACTGGCTTGGCAATTCACATATATTAAAAAAAAAAAAAAGACCTGATTTTAAGTTATTCACAATTTTGTAAGAGCTGCACTGTGATAAAATTTTTTGATACATAAATTTTTTTCATACACAATCAATGTAGTGACCTAAACACAGGAAATATTGGTCAGATCCAGAGCTGGATGAAGGGGTAGCTCTGCCATGCAGGTGTCCAGGGCTCCAAACTTTAAGGTGCTGGATATCCCTGGATGTGTAAGGAGAGGGAACGCATGCCATGTGCCAGGATTCTTGGTTGGATGTGATACTTCTTAGTCAGCTCATAGCAGTGAGGGCTGAGCTCTCTGAGGACGTGTTTGATTGATCATTGAGTCACTAACTGGCTTGCGAGGGGGTGGCTGCAGTTCTCTACAGTAGGACTTGTGTTTGCTGGGTGGGGTGTGCATGATTGGGCCAGAACTGAACTGACTGGGGCAGCAGAGAAGAGGACCAGAGTTGGGGCTAGCCAACCTTCCCAGCCTGACCCCAATAAGTTAGACAAATATGTAGAGCATATCCTTTTAAAGAGGCACAAAATTAGTAACTAATAACTATTAATTACTAACTGCCTAGGGCACCCACAATGTCCCCATCAGGCCACGTATAGAGAAGTGTGCTGAATTTTAAATACATTTTAAGATGGACTTTGACAAACTAGAGTTTCTGATTGTGGTGGAAAAGGATGAGATGGATGAGGAGCTGCTGTTTGTCAATTATCTCATGCGCGAGTTTGAAGAACTAAAGATGTTCAGCCTATGAGCAAAGGCTTAAGAATATTCTAAGGATTCTCATGTAAAAGATGGAGTAGATCTATCCTGTTCTCTAGTTCGCTGGACACCAGTTGGGTATCTAACAATTCAATTAAATTCTGACACTAACTACTTGGATGTGTTTGCTTGGAAGCTCCTCGAACCTGTCATAAGAGTCTTTATGGAGATTTTACTCCATAGACTTGATTGATTAAGTCATTGGCCATTGGCGATTAAACTCAATCACTGCTGCCTACCCCCTCCACAGAGATTGGGGGCAGGGGCTGAAATTTCTAACCCTCTAATGGTGGTGTGGTGTTTGACCAGTCCTCATGTCAAAGCTGTCTAGGAGTCCCACTCTGAGTACCTCATTTGCTTTAACTTAGGTGTAATAGAAAGACATTCATTATAAATAACAAAAGACATTCCTATCACTCAGGAAATTCCAAAGGTTTTAAGAGTTTGGGCCAGGAACCAGGGACAAAGACCAAACATATTTTTTACTGTGCCACATGGATATTATCCCCAGTATAGATTACTTGGTGGAAGTTATAAGGATGCAAGATTTAATTAAACATCAGAAAAATTAGACGGTTCCATCAGTCGAAGGTTGGTTTTGTACCTTGGGTAAAGAGACAAAGAGCTCCCTTATCTTTAGACATATACAGAGGGAGGCTGAATTTGTCAGGGTTGTAGAGATTCTCACTTTTTTTTAAGTTGAATCCAAGTACTTTTAAGATCTTCTTACCAAATCCATTATTCTGAGCTGTTAAAAACAAAATTAAAGGGTTAGGATTTACATTTTGAAAGAACAATTCTTTGATATAGGATTATGTGAATTGTTACTTTGATAAAGTTGATATAGGTCACATTGAGAAATTTCGGGTTTTTCAATATCTTGATAATATCAGAATGACTGCTGTGGTTGTCAACCCCCAGCAGGCTGAGGGACAGAAGCACATGGAGCCAGCATTTCAGTTTAACACCAGTGCTGTTGCTCCACCCATGCAAGCCCTGCCCTTGACAGTGCCAACTCACACGCAGACTCCTCTCAGACAGGAAAGAGTTAGATATGGGGGAAGCGTGGATCGGCCCAGGAACATCTGACTCATAGCAATAAGTACAGAGAACCTCCACGTGCGGTGCAAACTTACTGTTCAATGCCTCCTTTCATCTTTAGGAAAACCCCTTATATTAATTTGGAAGGTATAATAGTTGCTCCTCTCCAAGAATGCATGTCATTATGACTGGGCAAAAGGTATAATAGTTGCTCCTCTCCAAGAATGCATGTCATTATGACTGGGCAAATCAAAACTCAGGTTACCTTCTGCTTTTGTAGCTAAATACCTTGGATTATGGGGCCCACAAGCTACTCCAGGGCATCGGCGATCTTTAACCAGCTCCATTTTAAGAGAACAGAAGTAGTAAGATTGCTCTTCGGGGACGGGCTGACAACAGTATTGCTGCTATGTGCTTCTAGTGCAGAAAGTACAGGTGAATCTTGCTAGCTTAGAAGAAAGACTTACTGATGAAACAGAAGGCCTCTGTATTTCCAAACCCAATGGTCACTTCCCTGTCTTCATCCTACTCAACCTCTCAACAGCATATGATGGAGCTGACTGTGTCCTACGTCGTGAATGACTGTGCTCTGGGCTTCCTGAACACCACGTGCTTTGCAGTCATTGTATTGTTGTTTCCAACAATTCACTGCTTATCCCTGGGAGGATTACACCTCCCAGTCTAGTCACAACAAGTGAGTGTAAGGGACAGATGCCACATGCCGGGAGGATCTTTCAGGGCCCTTGCATGGTTCTGCCTCTGACCTTTTCCCTCCACTGCAGCCTGTGCTGATAGGCACTTTTCTTTCCATCTGGGTCTGGAAGGAAGAAGATGTGAAAAATGCAGCCAACACACATGTGAGTGACAAACACTCTTTCAGGGCCCTTGCGTGGTTCTGCCTCTGACCTTTTCCCTCCACTGCAGCCTGTGCTGATAGGCACTTTTCTTTCCGTCTGGGTCTGGAAGGAAGAAGATGTGAAAAATGCAGCCAACACACATGTGAGTGACAAACACACCTGTTTTCTTGTAAGGCACTGAGATGTGGGGACTGCTTGTTGCCGTGGCTTAACAGAGTAAAATCTGCATAACGCACCCCCTCCCCACTTTTCCTCCCACCTCAGTGTCCTTCACTGGTGACCTCTGCTCTGTTGGAGCTCTGAAGGTTGTAGGACCTGGGAACCCTGTCCTTGTCCCTCCTTTCTTCTCCATCTAATCTCTCCCTGCGTGATTTCATCCAGTCCTGGGCTTTAGAGACTATGTGCTGGTGTCACCTGAACTCCTGTCTCTATTCCTGCCTTCTCCACTGAGCTCCAGACCAGTGTTTGGCAAACTATGGCCCATGGATCAAATGTGGCCTGTGGCCTGTTTTTGTACAGCCCCAAAGCTAAGAATGGTTTTTACACTTTAAAAGGGAAGGAAAAAACTCAAAGAATGATGTGTAACAGGAACTATATGACCCCTGACAGAAAAAGATTGTCTAGAGTCTCAAATGTAATGTGTCCCAAACAAAACTTTTGATGTCCCCCTGCCAAAATTTGTTTCTACATCACTCCTCTGCATTTCAGTAAATGGCATTTCTATTTACCAGCTGCTTACATTAAAAAACCCAGAAGTCAACCATTCATCCTTTTTCCCACCCCACACCCCACCTATCACCCATTCTTTAATTCTTCTCTGAAATAGAAGGGTACTTCAAAAAGTTTGTGGAAAGATAGAGTGAAAAGATAATAGGAGTCTTTGAAGTGCGCTGTGTATTCTGAGTCAGATCACTTCTCAATATCTCTACTGTTGAAATCCCAGTTCAAGCAACCATCGTCTTTTTTTATTAGTGGTGGTGGTGGAATAGGAAATCAGCTTTTATTCAGGAATACAGGTGACCTGAGGAGGGATGTTGGGTTAACCCATCTCTCCAGTAAACCTGAAGGAGAATGGGGTGGCTTACAGTAACAAAGATTTACTTCTCACTCGTGTTGCACTTCAGTGTGAGTTGGCTCCAGACTACGGCTCTGCACAAGTGCAAGTTGGCGGTGGGTCTGTCCCACGTGTCTTCCTCATTCTGGAACCCAGCTGAAGGAGCAGGCTCTGTTTGGAACATATGATTCTCACAGCAGAGGAAGAAGAATAAAGAGCTGGTAGAAACACGGTGGTTTTTAAGCTTCGGCTCAGACGGAGCATCATGTTATTTCTGCTCATATCCATTGGCCAATGCAGGTCACAGGCTAAGCCCAACATCATGGGGGCGGGGAATAGATATTTTTCCCACAGGAGAACACAGCAAGTCACATAGCAACGGGCAGGGTTTCTGATCCTCCTGGAGAAAGAGGGAGTGAACACTTGGCACAATAACGCAATGTGCCACAGGTGTTAACGTTTTTGTCACGCTGAATTCTGCTGTCCCTGCTGAAGGTGGTGGTTGCATTCCCCCGCCTCAGAATGGCTTGTGTTGCCATGGTAAAGGCATAGCTCGCTGGTTCTGATTTTGGAAAGCTTAAGCTAGTTGAGATGTCTCTAGAGGGTGCAAAGAAAGAGGCAAGCACCTTGGAGAGAAAAGAAGAAAAGAGCACAGGAGAGAGGTTTTATTCCTCCAGCTTGAAAAGGGAAGAGGATTTCAGGTGGGGACATCCCAAGAGTTGCAAGAATCAGCTGAACTTTGAGCTACACCGTGGCAGATGGCAAGACCCCAAAGGAGCACGCTTTCGAGGTGTTTCTGGGGCGGCCGGGGAGATCTGCCTCTGTGAGAAGCCCAGCTTGGTGCAGGCTTGGTTCTCCATGGGCTTGAAGACCAAATCCCCCTCCAAAGGTTCCGGATGGTGTAAGACCCCAGGGACCTTCCCAGCACCCTAGGAAGTGGGGCACAGGGGGAACCATCAAAAGCATGAAAGATCCTGCCAACCCAGTAGCATGGGAGCAGAATAAGTTTGATTTAAAGAAATAAGTGAAATATTTCTTCCATCTCATATTGTGGAGTGAAATTCATTCATTGAGATCTCACAGCTGGAAAGGGACAATTTTTTATACTTTCATTCCAACCAATGTTCACTATTCTCTGTGCCAAGCCCTTTGCATTAGTTTTCTAAGGCAGCCATAACGAAGTACCACAAACCAGGTAACTTAAATGACAGACATTCATTGTCTCACAGTCTGAAGGCTAGAAGTTCAAGATCGAGGTGTGGGCCAGGCTCCCTTTGGAGGCACTGGGGAACGATCCCTGCCAGGCCTCTCTCCCAGCTCCTGGCGGTGCTTGGCTTGTGTGGCCTAACTCCATTCTCCAAATGGCCTTGTTCCCATGTGTGGGTCTGTGTCCGAATTTCCCCTTTTTATAAGGACACCACACATATTGGATCAGGTGTCCACCCTGCTCCAATATGACCTCACCTTAGCTAGTTACATCTGCAATGAATCTATTTCAAAATAAGGTCACATCATTCAAAGGGGTTAGGACTTCAACACATGAATTTGTGGGGGACAAAAGTCAACCCATAAGATTCCCTGAGCGGCTCTGGGGTGTAATGCCATGGAGACCATCATGGTCTCTGACCTATGGCGCCAACCCCTAGGGAAGGTGGATGCTCATCCCTGACTGTGACTGTAGCCAGGCTCACCTGTCTGCTGCCTCAGCCCCGCCTTGGCCAGGTTGGGGCTCATCCTCCCTTGTAGACACGTGCCAGCAGCCGCGCCCCCTGCCATGTGGCTTTGGCTGAGGAACACATCTCACAGAACCCCTCCCAGAACAATGGCCTCAATGTGTTTGCTGTCCCCTCAAGTTAATCAGGCAGCCGACGCAGCATGTCTGGAGCAGCAACAGCAAACAGGCTCAGGTGTCCTGGAAGCCCAGCGGCACCCATGCCCTGGAAGGACCGAGGCATGCACCGTGTTTTCAGGCTTTCAGGAAATCTCCTGGTGTGAGGGGTCAGTTCTCTCATGTGAACTCATCCTGTGCAAGCCCAGCGGCACCCATGCCCTGGAAGGACCGAGGCATGCACCGTGTTTTCCAGGCTTTCAGGAAATCTCCTGGTGTGAGGGGTCAGTTCTCTCATGTGAACTCATCCTGTGCCAAGTGCACACACGCGAGGCCCCCAACTCAGTGAAGTGCCACCTCCTCCTTCTCATCGCTTTTCACATCCTTCTAAAGAGAGAAAGAAGCAGCCTCCTGGTGTGGGTTGAGCAGCTCACAGGACGAGTCCTTGAGAACCTGAAACTGAGAAGGGAATACAGTCTGACAAGCTTCAGAAGGCTGATGCCGGCACATTTTATGAGCATTTCCCCACCACGAGTCTTTCCTGTGCCCAAGATACTTTTCCACGCAATGGGAAGCTCCTTGGGCAGCTGATTTATGTGGACCTGAAAGTAGACAGCTGCCTCTAAAGGCCACGATCTTGTCTGACATTTAGCCATTTGCATTCTTTTTAAAAAAGTTTAAAACTCATGAAGTTGGGCTGGCCCGGTGGCACACTAGGTAGAGTGCGGTGCTTGGGAGTGTGGCGGCGCTCCCGCCAAGGGTTCGGATCCCAGATAGAGACCGGTCTGCTCACTTGTTGAGCGCGGTGCGGGCGCAACACCGAGGGTTGCGATCCCGTTACCGGTCACGAAAAAAGACAAAAAGGAAAAAAAAACATCATGAAGTTGTGGCTTTTTGTATGTCAATCGTACCTCGATACAATGGTTTTTTTAAAAAATTCCAATGGGAAATGTGTTGGGTTCTAGGGTCAGAAACCTAGAATCCATCATGGCTCACCGCAATGCTCAACCCCGTGGTGGGCTGCAGCTGCCCTGCCACTTCAGTCCCCACACTGCTGGCACATTCCCTTGGGCAGGAGAAGTTGTGGCTTTTTGTATGTCAATCGTACCTCGATACAATGGTTTTTTTAAAAAATCCAATGGGAAATGTGTTGGGTTCTAGGGTCAGAAACCTAGAATCCATCATGGCTCACCGCAATGCTCAACTCCGTGGCGGGCTGCAGCTGCCCTGCCACTTCAGTCCCCACACTGCTGGCACATTCCCTTGGGCAGGAGATTTGGGCTGGGACAAGTCACCAGCAAGCCCACTCTCTTCCAACTCCCCAGCTGCAGGGGTGTCATCAGTGCACTCGGTGGTGGATGTGCCCTGTCTTTCTTGTGACTGGACATTAAATGGTCACTGGATGTGCCTCCCAGGGTTGTGACTTAGGCGTCTGGGGAATGCTCAAGTGCACAGGAGCAGCAATGCCCAGGTTCAGAGCTCAGGCTGTGGCACCCGCTGACCGGGGCTGAACTCTGATTCTGCTACTTGCTGTCTGTATTAAGTCAAATGACTCAATTAACCTGGGTCCTTTTGCTCATACCGATTTTTTATAATATGAATAATCTTAGCATTAAGTAATAATTAGTAATATACTATTCGCACTAGCATATGACTTCAACTGGTCTAGGTGTGTTTGGGATTGTGCCAATTTTCCTTTTTATTGCTTTTAAATTGAAGATGGAGTTTTGTCTATTTTTGAATATTTTGGGTGGATTTCAAAGGAGGGGGGAAGAAAAATGCCTTTACTTCTTCATCCAATAACTGACCATTTTCTGACCACAATCCCCAAGTTGTCCTAAAGTTCTAGTGGAAGGATCATACCAATATTCACTCAGTGACAACTGTCCCTTCACATTGTCCCTGTCCTCCACAAAGGAGCCAATATTCTTAAGCTACTCTGGGCAGGACAAAGCAGGACCTGAGCATGACACTCAACCCAGAAGCTGCAGGACACACAGCCCCTTGTCGGGAGGGAGAAGAGGCTGATGTCCAGAGAAATGGACTGAAGCAATAAAAATTAAAATAACAACAATAATGATGGTGGCCACTGATTGAACACTTCGTGCGTGCCAGGCTTCATATTGGGACTTTAAAGGTGTAGCCTCAGTTCATTCTCCTCATTTTACAGGTGGGAACACTGAAGCCTGGAGACATCTAGGAACCTGTCTACGCAATTAAGCGGTAGAGTTGGATTTAGCACCTGCAAGGCCCCACCTCGTTCTCACAGTGAGTTTCTACTTCCCCTGCTCCCCCCATGCAGCAGTGCAGAAACCTGCTTGTGTGTCTCTCAGGGACCAAGCCCAGCAGCTTGGGCCTTGCTTGGGTGACTGATCTGTATCCTACTAGCCCCTTATGGAAAGTAATCAAGAAAGTGTATTTTCAGACAAGTAGTTAGGAGAGAAACAACATGGTCATATTTTTGGCTGCCCAGCATCTGAACCCCCTTCTGAAGTTCGACCTGTGTGCGACACCTTCATGGAAAGCAGCTAGGGCATGAGGTAGAACCGAAACTCAGCCGTGATTCATTCCCACCTAGGATGTTCGGTGTGGAGCAGGGACAATTTAGAACTCATTTTTGGTGGCACCACTGACAGCATTCATGTTCTAGTGGCACCCATGCGAGTACAGAAGTGGCGGTGGCAGCTAACCCACCTATACCCGCTGTGTGGTGGCCTGGCCTGTGTCAGCCACCCAGCTTCCTTTGGTCCTTGTCTGGTTCTCCGTCACTCCCGTTGATTCTGTGAGCTACATCATATTCTACCAACAAGTTTCTTTTCTGTTTCTAATAACTAGAGTTTGTTGTTTGCAAGTGCTGAGGGGTATGAGCAATTAATTACAGACATAGGCAAATAGAGCCAGCTTTACCCAGCGTAGGAGGAGATAAATCTTACCTTGAGATTTCTCAGCTGCAGCAGCCAGCCTGAGTCATTCATCTCCCCTGCCTTGCCCATCGTTGGCATCTTTTACACATTCTAATTGCTTATCCCTTCACTCTGCTGAGCTGTTCTTCAGAAGACCTGCAATGAAAGAGGTCAGATTTTGATCAAAAAATGGAGAAGTTATCAACAGTGTTAAAGGTGGTAGGAAATGGTAAGAGCTCACTGTAAAGACCAAAGGCCAACCATCCTGCTCATTGTAGACTGTGCGTCCTCTCAATTGGGAGTTTTGTGAGTTTGCTGATGTCATGTTTCCTTAATTCGTTTGCTACAACTGTGTCTCAGGACATGGTTAAGTATAGTCCAGTTAACTATGGCCACAGGAGCAGTTTGAAATGGGCCACAACCAGTGTGCCCCTGACCCCTGAGGGATGGTGGAGAAATAGTTGTAGGTGTGGGGAAACAGATTAGTGTGGTAGAGGGAACATGATAACCCAGGCCAAGGTCTAATCCAGGCAGGCAGCGTGTCTGGTGTTGGGGGCTGGCTGTGACTGACGTGAACGCATGGGTATGCCTTCCCCAGTCAGGGAGGATTCAGAAGCAAAGATTCTCTGGCTACAAGTAGGCAGCTGACATTAGATAAGCAACACAGTGGGTAGCACAAAACCAACCCTTGAATCAAGAAGAGAGTTGAGTTCAGGACTCCTTTGAGCAGTTGAGAGCAATACAGGGTTCTACTTCTAAACAGACAGTAAGGCCCCAGGTTTTGCAAAATAATTATTTAAAGAAAGAGAAAACAGGGCAAATGCCAGTCATCAGACATGGGCACAGAGGAAGGCAGGTCACCAGAAGAAAAATTGATTTGATGTAGGTAATTGCTATGGTTTGACTACAATTTGTCCCTACCAAAACTCAGGTGGAGGTCTGATCCCCAATGTAACAGTACTGAGAGGTGGCAGGACCTTTAAGAGTTGTTCGGATCATGAGGATCTGCTGTCCTGAAGGGATTAATGCCATCTGTGGGCGTGGAACTGGATTAGTTATTGCAGGAGTGGTTTGTCATAAAAATGAGTTCAGTGTCCTCAGCTTTCTCTTGCTCTGACCCTCTCTCCATATGATGCCTTCTGCCATGTTATGATGCAACAAGAAGGCGTCACCAGAAGCCAGGCAGGTGCTGGTGCCGTGCCCCTGGACTTCCCAGCCTCCAGAACTGTAAGAAGTGAATTCAATTTCTTTATAAATTACCCAGTCTCAGGTATTTTTTTATAGGAACAGAAAATGAACTAAGACAGTAATAGAACCCCCGGGGTGGGTGAGGGCCAAGGGCCTCAGCCATGCCCCCCTGATGCCCAGATCCAGCCCAGCCTCGACAGAACTGTGGCCGGAAGCCCCCAGGCTCTCCTGCTGGAATGAGGGGGGTGCCACGGGCCTCGACCATGCCCCCCCTGCCTCCTCCTCCCACCTGCTCCCCTTCCCCTTCCCCCCTCCTCCTCCATCCACCCCCACTGCTCCACAGCAACATCTTAGAATGTAAAATAATAATAATAATAGATAAATTTTTTAAAAAAGAAAAAACAGAAATAGTTAACACGTGCAGGAAAAAATTCAATCTGCCTAATAAGACAATTAATGAAAATGATAAAATGATAACTATAATTATAACACAATTCTTAAAAATGAGATCCCAGTTTCCTTTATTAAATTGACTGATGTTTTATAGCAGTCTCAGTGTTGGCAAGGATATGGTGAGGTGGGCATTCTCAGATACTGCTGAGAAAGGGCATCTCAGTACACTCTTACTGGAGCCTGGCCTTCTCAGGCAAGTCACAGCCATCCCGAATCCCAATGTGCTTGTCTGCGTAATGAAGGAAAAGATCTCTAAGGGCCATTTACATTGAATTCGTTGTTATTTATTATGCCGGTTCTTAAGCTCCAAGTCACCCTCTTGGGTGTTCTGTGACCAAAATCTAGCAATAGTTTTCTTCCCACAGAAACAGTCAGGTTAGTGGATGTTCAAAATGATATGCTTTTCTGTAATAATTTTTTTCTAAAAGCTTTAGTACTTGCAAGAGTAAAAGGAGGACAAATTAACTTAACCAGCTGTAAGCAAATATGAACATTCAAAACCTGGAGAGTGTATCATTCTTAGTTTAACAGTTTGCTGGGTTTTTTGTTGATGATGTTGCATATGGACATACTCGTATGTGTTTACGATTTTATGTTATGATCACACTGTTAGCTGATAAATCATTCCTATTTCACATGATGGAATTAAACATAAGTATGTCACACTATTCCACAAGGGACGCCATGATTTCCACGTGTCTCTTCACCCTAACCACTCATTCATTCTGCAGAGGGTGTTTATTTAGTGCTTCCTACATAACAGGCACTGTTTGGGGAGCTGGAGATACAATTGTGAGCAAAAACAAGTCCCTGCTCTTATGCAGCTTATGTTCTTGTGGGAGAAAACAGACCATAAACAATAAGAGGTAAATACGTAACATGACAGATGGTGATGAATAAAGCAGAAGAAAAATCAGCAGGAGGAGGGAAATACGAAGCACTGGGGGTGGGGAGTGGAAGCAAAGTTGCTGAATTTACAGGATGGCCAAGGAGAGCCTCACTGATAAAGGGAGAGTTGGGCAGAAACCAGAAGAAAGGAGAGTAGGAGACATGTACGTATCTGGGGGAAGAGTGTTTCAATGAAAAGACAGCGCAAGTGAAAGGCCCTGAGGTGGGAGCATGCTTAGCATGTTCAAAGAACAGCCAGGGGTCTATTTGGATGGAACAGAGAGACAGTGGTGATACTGGTGGCTCACAGGTAGCAGTGGGGGGACAGATCACATAAGGCTGTCTAGGTAGGTGACCCTCACACATCTCATTTGCCTGGCATAGTCCTGTTTATGATTATTGTTCTGGGATAAATTTTAATAAGTCCCCTTTTCACTCTCAAAACTGTCCGTGTTTGAAGGATATACGTTATGTGGTCACTCTCATTATAAACCATTGTATGGATTTTGGCTTTTGCTTGGAGGATTTAAAGCAAAGAAGCAAGAGGGAACTGTCCGTGTTTGAAGGATATACGTTATGTGGTCACTCTCTTTATAAACCATTGTATGGATTTTGGCTTTTGCTTGGAGGATTTAAAGCAAAGAAGCAAGAGGAGGCGATGGTGGGAGCAGGGAGATGCATTGGAGGCGATCGCAATAATCTAGGCAAGAAATAACAGTGGCTTGGCCGGACAGATGGAGGTTAGAAGTGCTGGGATTCCCCATGTATGTTGAAGGTGAGAGCTGCAGGATGTACTAACAGATTGCACTGGAGAGTGGGAGAAAGCGCAGAGGTGAGGAAGACCCAAAGAAATGTGTTTAGAACTCCTGATTTAGTGTATGTTTGGTTCTGCGGAAACTTCACACATCCTAGACCCTGCTTGCTTGAAATTTAGGTCTTGATACACTCACCATTGCTGTGAGCAAAACATTCACCATCAGAAATAGATAATTTAGTAAACAGAGCTGTGACCTTGGAGACCAGAGACTCGCTAAATGAGGGATAATATGTTATTAGCATTCTTCCTGAGTCGCGCATTGTGACTGGCACAGGCTCTGTGGGACAGTCCACTGCTGTGTTCAGAGCTGTTGTGGACTCATGCAGGTGATGAGGCTCCAAGGACAGATGCTTAATCAGCTTTCTGACTCCATGAGGAAACCGCTGTTGAGCTGTGGGTGGAGATGCTGCTTGCCGAACCGAGTTAACTCTCTTTTTGCAGCACGTGTAATTTTGCACATTCATTTTCTAGCAAAAGAAAATATACAAAGTAGATGATTTTGCTGTGCTCCAGGGCGTCAGTGATGATGAGTCTGTCCTGCCATTTAGTGTTGAGGAAGAATCATTAAAGATGGATAAACACTGTCAAGTGGCCAGGTGTGACATACTCCTTGTCCAAGTCCCAAACTATGAAAATTGTTGAGGAGTGTACTGAATAAGACAGAAACTTGCTTAATATGGAATTTTGACACTGTGTTAATAATACTTGCTGATTATTTCCTAAAGAAGAGGTACTATTATTTGCTTTTTTGTTTATCTCATGAGATATACAGTAGACACTGTCATACCAGAGCAGTCTCAGTGGTTGACCTCTGCTCGTTCTCTCTGTTTTATTTGCTTCAGAGAAGTTTTATATATTTTTAATAAAAGATTTTTCACATTTCTTTTTAAGTATATTTAGGGTATTTTATAGTTTTCTTGCTATTGTAAATGTATCTTTATTCTATTACATTTTCTAGCAGATAATTGCCCTGTGAAGAAAAAGTAACTGACTTTTGTGTATTTTTTTTCTCCACCATACTGACATACTTATTGGTTTCAATATTTTTTTTTGGTGATTTTCTTGGATTTTTCCATGTATAATAATATATCATTAGAAAAATAATCACGTTTGTATCTTCCTTTCCAATCTGCAAGTATCTCACTCCATCTCTCCCTTATTTCACTGGCTATGGCAAGGCTGTTCACTAGTAGCAATGGGAGGCATTCTTGCCTTATTCTTGGCCTTTATAGAAATTCTTTTGTTAATTCATCATTGAATATGATGGTTGCTGTTGGTTTCTTCTATATACTCTTTGCCATATTAAGACAGCTTCCTTTGATTCTAGTACACTAAGAATTTTTTGCATTAGTTGGGGTTTTAAGGCACTGATACATGATATGATACCCTGTCTGTTCCTCAGTTTGAGTTTAGAACTAATTCTGAACATAAGTATCAAACAGATGCAGATCAAAACACCAGCTTAATTGGTAAGACTACTTGGAGAATGTGGCATAGATGTGGGTATTCAGGTGCCTTCCTTATTCTCTACCCTAGAAATAAACTCACCCAGGTAAAGGCAGTTAACGGCAAGCCTCCTCCACAGAGGCACAGATGCCCTGGTAAAAATAATGCCACATGGAGAAAACCGTTCCAGAAAGGACCCCCTTGCAGGTAAGCACATATAAAACAGAGAGTTCACAGGGGCAGAGCCATCTTTTCTCCAAAACTCACCAGACACTCCCATGGGAGGAAGATTCAGAGAAAGGACAAAAACAGCACTGTTAGAAATCCCTATGGAAAAACGGAGCCTACTGAACAGAGGTTTATTCTCACAGAAATGGCTGTTCAGTTTTGTCAAAAGATTGCTAGGCACCAGCATTAGTTATCTCACACATTTATTACCTTGCAGTTTCTGTGGGCCAGGAATCCAGGCATGGCTTAGCAGGGTCCTTTGCTTCAGGGTCTCTTACAAGGCTGTGATCAAGGTGTTGGCCGGGCCTGGGGTCCCACATGAAGGCTCAACCAGGGCAGGATCTGCTTCCAAGCTCACTTATGTGGCTGCTGGCAGGACTCAGTGCCTTTGGGCTGTTGGGCTGAGGGCCTCAGTTCCTAGCTGGCTCTTGGCATGAGGTTACCCTTAATTCCTTGCCACAAGGGCCTCCCCAGTACAGCAACTTGCTTCATCAAAGCCAGCAAGAGATTGAGTCTGCTAACAAGATGGAAATCAGAAGCTTTTGTAATTTTTTTATGGCCGTTATGCTTTTAATGGAGGGTGGTACAAAATGCATCAGTGCAGAGAATGTTTTGCATACTCATCAGCATAGTGATCAGTGTAAATTATGTTTTGATAGTGTAAATTATGTTTTGATAGTGTAAAGTGCAGTGTGTTAAACCTCAAAGAAGAAACTATCAGGTTTCCTGCAACCTAAGGTATTAGAAAGGCTCCTAAAGTTGTTTCTACCCACCACCTTTACTATAACAGTTCTAAATGGTGGGAGGTGGGAGAGGGGAGATTTAAAAACATAAGTCTCTTTTCAGCTATGGTTCAAAGAATTTTAGCGAAGCTGTATGGCAATGACACTGTAGGACCATGAAATTCCCCAAAAGTATTTCCAGTAACACATAGGTGGTTAGGAGGCTTGATAGTTTAAAAGCCTGGAAAGCAGCTAAGATATTCCATCTTAGAGAATTTTGAAACATTATAAATCCCTCTTCTCTCCTACAGAGAAACTTTTTAAAGCACAGACATTACTTTAAGGGTATTAAGAGAACATCAGTTTTCATCAAGCTTTGATAAACACCCCCAGGCACCAGAGTTGAAAACAACCTGTTCATTAAAATGTCACTGCTTGTGACACAGGTATGCTGTGCTTGCAGTAAGAGGACACTGACTTTGTGCCTAGTTGAAAGCACCAGGTATCAAGCTCAGCTTCCATTTACACAGAATGCTCCAGTAATCCCTAGGACAGTGAATGTTTGAAGAGCACTACACCTCCAACAGGTCTTCCCTTTTTGCTCTTAGTCCCCACTAAAGAGTCCCCAGTCTGCAGAATATTTTGAAAGAGGCTAGGACTACCCTGAAAATGGTTTTGAGACAATACAGAGCCCTTCTACAGAGCTCACTGGATACTTTAATAACATTTAAAGAAAGGAATAATACAAAATTTGCAGTAACTGAATTTCTTTCAAATGAAAACTAATGTAGAACTGACATATAGTCTTAAATATTTAGTAATTAATGTCAAAAATTGTCAAGATTATTAATACACATTTTGGTAATAAAAAAAA
>NW_007734529.1:44526-47461 GCF_000696425.1 Galeopterus variegatus | reverse complement strand
AAAAAAAATCACTGTATTGGCAAGGTTAATTATTTGTGTGACATATACTGCATATTAATTGAACAGAATAATCATTATTTTGGACCACTGATAGAAGAAAACCCACAGCAAGAGAAGCATCTAAAGGTAAGTTTACCAGCTTTCAAATACATCAACACACTTTGATTACAGAAATATTTTATTTTAAAACTACAGAGTTTTAATGCACTCTGGTAACACCCCGATCTTAGGAGCCATGGAGGTTTGTGAAAGAGACCTATCCATCACAATGTGTTTCTAGTGTGGGGGTGAATTAAGTGAATTCTTCTGCAAGAAGGAGCTGAATCACCTCAGTTTCAACAAACAGCCAATTTTACACACTACCTCATAATTCAATTACTTCTCTAGTTCAAAATGAGGCAGGAAAGGAACTAAGCTCAGGGGTGAGACCCAGAAACACCATGACTGGGCAAGCCGCAGTCTCTCCGCTCAAGGACGTGTGATAATCTGCAGAAAAGCCACTTGGCTCTGGCAGCCTGTCTCTTCCCCTCTGTGGAGGAGTTCGCTTGAAGCTGCTACAGGCAGAGATCACCAACTGTGGGGACGCCACAACAGTCTGGGGGAAGTTACGTCCCTCCCGCAGCGGTGAATTACGTGATAGTTCCTGAGCCTTCTTTCAAAGAAGCCACTTGTCTTCTCCAGAGGATAACTGGCTGAAGTTCCCATCTTTCCCGGCAAGACCCAGTCAGCTGTGTTGAAGGGACACCAGGAAGTGGTCATGGTGCTTTTAAGCTTTTGTTTGCCTGCCCTGTCCTCAGTCCTAGGCACTTGCTTGGGATTTCCTTCTTTGCATGAAGGCCTGATGAGCCACCCTGATAAGGGACCATTCTTTATGACTTGGAAGGAATCAACAATTCTAGAAGCTATTGCTTTGGGTGCCTTAGTTTGTTCTGTAACCTCTTTTCTGGAAGGACATAGCCACATATACAGGAAATCTTTATGCTTCTCAGGCTCAGGTTGGGGTTCCACAGGCATCCCATTGTTATCCGTCCCTTCTTTCTTCAGAAGCCATTTACACAGTGCTTTATACACACTCTGCAAAGTGGGTGCAGGGCTCACTGGCTTTGCATGCCTCCTCTACTTTGTGTGGGTCCTGAGGCTCTGGACAAGCCAACCCTCAGCAATCATGCTGGAGGTCGGCAATGGTTTCTTGGCCTCCAAATGGTCATTCAGGTGCTTCAGATTGCCCAGGTTTTCAATCTCCACACTTTGGGGCCGACTGCCCTAACAGATGGTGCAGGAGTCAGGCTTAGTGAGCCAGTCCCTCATCCTGAGGCCCTGGAACAAGTGCTTGAGCTTCTTGCTGGGTTCACGCTGACATTCTCAGGTTTCTCCAGGCTATGGGATCCCTGGAGAGTCACCAGCCAATCAGATGGGTCCATCTCATCTGGATCATGAAGCTCTGGCTCTCCAACCTTTTCAATCTCAATGAAGAAAGATCTGGTAGTAGAAAGGCTGTTACCCTTTTGTTAATTTGGGTTTTCAGAGACTTCTTGTTCCTGACCCTTGAGGAGCCAGTTTTCCAAACCCTTCAGGTTGCTCAGACATTACTGAAGAAATTTCAGCCTCTGGTGGAATTCGGACTGTTCTCCAAGGTCTGCTGTTGAATGAGCCAGTCTCGGGGTTGGTGCTGGGTGTGTAAGGTGCCTGATGACCACTGGCAGTTTCGCTCCCGAGGAGCCATCCACTGAGAGGGAGAGCTGTGATGCTGGATCCTGCTCTGGTGTTGGGATATAGCCTCTCTTCTCCAGGAAGGGCACAGTATTTGATGAACTACCATGAGCCATCAGGTGCTCAGGAATTTGAATGGTCTCGAAGGACCCAAACGCGGTGACGGTCTAGTGCAGAGCAGATGTGTCTGCTTCAAAGAGCAGGACAGTTGAATCTTCAAGCTTGAGGATCAAATTGCCTAGTCTCTCCAGGCACAGAGACTTGATTGGCTAGATCTTTGTTTTGGGTGCATTCCAGTTGGTGAATAAGACAATTGAACTGCCCCCGTAGCCAGTAAAGCTGCTGGGCCTGCTGTTGTTGTGTCTCCTCTTTAAGTGGATAGACAAGATCTACCTGTTCATACAGCCACACCTCACAGCTTCGAAGGCATTCCGGGTGATGGCTTGCGTGACCGTGAATCTGAGTTTTGGCCTCTCACAAGTTGTCTTTAATTTGCCATTCAGCCCAGATAACTCCACCAATAGCAAGCTCCAACTCTCTCCATGCATTGCTACACCTCAAAAGCAGTTCTCTGTTACTGCAGCAGCCAGTGTGGTCCTGTGAAGCATTCATTCTGCTCACTGTTCCTTGAAACATTTCTTCACTTCACAAGTGCTTTCTTCTGTCAGGTTATGGAGGCTGAGAAGTCCCACGACAGGCCGTCTGCAAGCTGCAGACCCTGGGATGCAAGTAGCCTGGCCCAGTCCAAGTGTGAAAACCTCAGAACCAGGAAAGCCAATGGTATAATTCAAGTCCCCTGGGATTTGAAACATAGTTGTGTGTATTATTAGGTGACATAAACTTCCAAAACAGTGCCATTCTAACATCTTCGTAACTTAGCACAACAGAAGTCCATTTCTTCTTACCACAGTGTTTGGCGAGCTATTTTACACCTGATGATTTCAGGATCTGGACTCCTTTCACCTTGTGGCTTTGCCACTTTTTGTGTTTTTCGAGCACTTCTCTTCTGGATGGTTGTTTTAGTCTGTTTTGTGCTGCTATAACAGAAATACCTGAGACTGGGTAATTTATAAAGAACAGAGGTTTATTTGGCTTATGATTCTGGGACAGCTGCATCTGGCAGGGGCCTCAGGCTGCTTCTACTCATGGCGGAAAGTGGCAGCAGCTGGTGGGTATGAGCAGATCACATGGCGAGAGGAAGCAAGAGAGAGAGAGAAGGTGCCAG
>NW_007734529.1:19337-43744 GCF_000696425.1 Galeopterus variegatus | reverse complement strand
TTTGGAGGGAACAACACATCCAAACTCCATCAGTAGGAGAATTAAATACAATGTGAAATGCTTGATTGGCTTCTGGAATAGGAAAAGAACATTAAAGGGACAATTGAACGTCTGAAGATTAGATAACAGTATTATATCAATGCTAATTTCCTGATTTTGATCATTATGTACTCATATAATTGTGGGTATGTAAAATGTTAACATTTGGGGAGTCTGGGTGAAAGATATGCAGTAATGTTTTTGTATTTTTTTATAGCCTGAAATTATTTCAAATGAAAAGTTAAAAAAATATCCAAGCAGCGTTTTCCTGTGAGTGGACCCTTCATGCACCCTGGCCCTTTTCATGTGGTTTTGGGCTTGGTAACTGGCTTTGGCTGTGATACTCCCACACCCCTTACAGCGCGCTTCTAACAGTGTTCAGGCTCCCAGAAGCCGAGAGTCCAGACTAGGTGGTTAAATTCCACGGTACACACCACAGACACAGTCATAGTCACAGGGTGATTAAATGAACTCAGAAGCACTGGTACTGGTGAAACTGTGGAAAGGCAAGTTGGAAGCATATGCAAAATTCTTGGGTTTTTTTCCTTACCATATTTTATTCTTGCTTTCTGGCCTCATTCATCCTCAGGGTGCAACTAAACCTAGATGAAGTCCGCTCTCTTCAAAATACAGATTGACAAAGGCAGGCTTACGGTATTAAATTCAGGCCATTAGTGCAAACTTCTCAGAGTGGTGGGGTGGGGGGACAGAATAAGGCTCCCAGACTCTCATCTCAACCTGCTGGCCTCAAGACTGTAATCTGACACACCAAACCCTTGGGTGTATTCCTCACTTTTCAGTAAAGAATAAAACTGATCCGGGTCCCTGAGTGGCTGCTCCTCTGCATGTGGCCTTCAAAGTCAGGAAGGCGGGAGTGCTGAGGAAGACAGCCCATGAGCCAAGGGTGGACGGGCCCCTCCCTGGGCATCTTGCTCTCCTGCAAGACTGCGATTCTGTTGGGATTTAGGGGGTTCAGAAGCTAATTCTTTATATTCCCGTTCCTTGAAGGCAAAAGACCTGTTCATACAATTCCATCTAAATGAAAATAGCTTTAATTTAGATCCAATATTTGATTTTTTTCTTCACAAGACTTGTTTTGGCTGTAGGCTCAATTTTTACTGAATCTGATAGATTTATTCTAACATCATACCAACGCAAAGAAATTCAGTGTACACCAATTCCTTTCTGAATCATTGAAAGACTGTGAGTATGATAAAATATGGCAGTTATTATACAGGTCACATTAGGAATATTCATGTTTTATAAATGAGAAATAAGCAGCAATGGGTGACATTGTACATTTCTTACATATTTAATGTACACCAGAGCTACAAAGTGGATCTGGCGGAAGAAATCCCTGCTGCATTCATTTTCTGCTATAGACAGAGAAAATCATTAGATTTTTGCTGGGGCAGGACATCCTATCTTTCTGTTTAGACCTTTAGACACTGTGTGTATGCCTAGACTCCCAAGTAGGTCAGGCGATGAGATCCTGCCTGAAGGATCTGGGCACCAGGCTCAGGCTTTGTGCTCCCTCCCAGGTAAAACATGCAAAGACTCGTTTGTGGGCGCTACAAATGGAATGCCATTTGCATAAATGGCTAAATTTTCTTGTTGGTGGGGAATCGAAATGGAAATCAGTGAATCTAAATTTGAATTTCGATTCCCCTCTTTACAACACTAAACTTCCCCTGGAGAAAAGCTGTTTGGTCGTGTGCATGTAGGACTAGTTTCCACTCCTGCTGCCAGGTGCTGCTTGCTGCTCGGTGAAAAATGTGTTTAAAATGAAACTTTTTTTTTTTAAAGTCTAAGACGCCAATATAGGGTACTTTTCCCCAGAATGACTTGCACAAATGGAGGGTTTTTAATGAATACTGATGTCTGAATATGAAATGAATGATTAACAGCTATGTAAGCCAGTGACAGATGTTGCAACCCAGTACAACACAGCTTTGTATGCCATCAGCATCCCTCCCAACAGAATTAAAGTAGAACTGCTCATTAATATAGAAGACATCTCCTGTCTCTCTCCTGTTTGAAAAGAGCTGCTCGATTTACTCACCACCAGACTGGTCGATGTAGACACTAGTTATAATTTATTGTTTGGGCATGGGCTTTTGGTGGGGAGCCTTATTGTTGAATTTTATTCATACAAATCTCATTGCTTTTTAATTATTTTGCAGCAAAAAAAAAATTAAGACAGCACTAACAAGCATTGCATATTGCACACAGGTATTGATATTTAAGGCTGTACCCCACAGATATGTACAATCAATTATGTTTCAATAAAAAAAATTAAAAAAATAAAAATAAGGTAAGGACACATAGATAAGGAATGAAGAAGAATAAAAGTTTTTAACATTAAAAAAAACAGGCACAACTAATTTTAACTTACATTATAAGATACAGAAAAATAACAGAAGCTCATTAAAAAAATAAAAATAAGGTAAGGACACATAGATAAGGAATGAAGAAGAATAAAAGTTTTTAACATTAAAAAAACAGGCACAACTAATTTTAACTTACATTATAAGATACAGAAAAATAACAGAAGCTCTTATAAACAGCATATTTAGAGGTTTGGCTCATCTAAACCAGGCAACATTCACACGAATTAGGCAAATTAGAGATAAGATGATATGGAAGGACGTCTTGCTCAGTGTCCACCAATCGGAAGAAGACGCCTAATCAGAACCAGAGTTCTGGAGAACCAGGCCAGAACAAAGACCAGAGGGCTGAGGGCAGAGGGGCAGGATGTTCATTTGCCGTGGTGAGATCACCACGTTCTCAGACGCTGGTGGATTCTATTTCTCCTCTCCTCTGGCAATATTATTTCAGAGAATCAACATTACACATTTAAATGGAGTGATGTCAAATGCAAACTCCTTTTTGTCTTGAGCCATAATTTGTACATCTATCAAAATTTTAAATAAAAACGAGGATCCTGTGATTTTCCAAAAAATAATACCTACTTTGAAGAATCCCAAAATGCAAAGAATAGACTAAGATAGGCTAGTAAGAGAGCCTGTGTATTTGCAATGACAAAAGCAGCTCTCTTAGACATCTGCGTGGTTGTTTTCTGATGATTAGGTGTTTGAACTTGAGTTAGATAAGGATTGGTCCAGAGGTACAATAAGAAAGAAAGTAGAAAACTTAAAAAAACAATGGATTGGGCAAATTATTATTTCAGTGATTCCTAGCTTGACTATTAATTTCATACCATGTTAGTTCTTTTGCTTCATGGCATTTAACACAATCTATAATTATTCAATTCATTTATCAGTCAGTTTATTACCCTCCTCTCAAATGCAAGCTCTGTGAGGTCAGGAAGCCTGCCTGCCTACTCCGTGTTTTAATGCCAAAGATCTGCCCGGGACCTGACACTTGACAGGCACTCAGAGATGAATAAATAAACAAGTATGTAAATGAATGAAATTTATAATCAATAAATCAATACAGAGTCAATAAGGAATCAAATAATTCATACACCAATAGAAAAAAGATTAGATTTTTCAAGTTTAATGCTCTTTCATTGCAGGCCCTCTGTTAATAAAGGTGGAGTGGTCTCTGACAAGTGACTCCATCCTGAGTCTCTCCCATGGATCCATGGTACCCATGACATAGGGACACCCATCACCAATATATGTTTAGGACTGTTTTCAGTTTTGACCACTCTAGAGTCATCCTGTTTCCTTTTTATGTTATTTTCTTGAAGCTTCTATCTGATTTACAAAGACTCTTTAACATTTTGGAATGAGTCACTTAGTGAGAGAGAACATTGCCTCTACTTTCTTACTCTTAATTTGCTGAGGAAGCATTTCTTAAATCTCTGTGGGGAAAAAAAAATATTCCTCAAAAGCCAGCTGGAACTGAAGATAATGTTGTTTAAGAAAGTATTGACTGTCAGCAGAAGATAGAAGTTATGTGAAGACAAGTTTAAGATTTTGTGATATAATTTTAACTTCATTTTACAGGTTGGGACTTGATAAGGGACATTGGGGCAGCTCATATAATTGGGGCTCCTGTAATACTAGTCGATGTAAGGAAAGTACTAGACTATCTGGAGTTTTGGTTCTGTCATTCTGAGCCAGTCCTTAAAAGGAAACTCTAGCCTTTAACTCCATCAAGGAGGCTCAAGTCATCTCTGGTCTTCTCATAGCTGGGAAGAGCTAGAGGGCCAGGCCCTGGTCGGAGAGGCTGAGCAGCTGTCGTCTCGCATCAGGACTCCAGATAAGGACAGACACTCCCAGGGCTGAGGAATTTAGAAACAGCAAAATTAGTGCGCTCCTAGAATGCTTGAGCTAGATGGGACCTTCATTTAATAAATGAGTAATTGGGACCCAAGGAGGAAAAGTGATTTCTACAAGGTAAAATCATGGTAGAAAAATAGTGGCAGGTGGGCTACAGATGCTAAATGGATAGAAACAGAAGGTCACGTTTGGTTGTGTGACCCAGATATGTCACATCCTTCTGTCCAATGGAATAGGTTCTTCGGGAAGCCCTCAGCCTAAAAGTTGGAGAGGGCAGGAGGCAAAGACTACAGATGACCCCTTTCACTACTGTCACACAGAGAGGAAGGGGACAGAACGAGATGCATGAGCAGAAAGGAAGCTGAGGCGGGTGTGCTGCAGCAAGGACACAGAGAAGTTCTAGCAATTGAACAAAGCTTAGTGGGAGTAAATTAGGAAAAGCAGCTGCTAGAGTAATTGAAACATAGTTAATAAAACCAGGACATTAAATTCTAAACTTGACACAACTGTGCTCAGATCCAGAGGTGTTTTTGCAGTTAGTAGGAAAGCTCTGACACATCGATGAGAGCGCTCCAACTCCAACCTGCAGGGGACGGAGCAGCTCAGCAATGACAGAGAGCCAAAGGTCCTGGTCAGACATGATGGAGACATTGCCTTCAGCCACAGTGGGCTAAGAGTTTGCCAGGGATGCCCAGCAAATGGAGCTATCACCTGCACACATGCCAATCCCAGCGAGCTTTGATGGGCACCAGTTATACATACAGTACTGGACCCAATGGGGTCTGGAAAACTGTGCATAAATCATTCTATAGCAGGGCTTCTATCATTGTGAATCAATCCTTTTAGAGAGTCCCTCATACCTGAAGAATTGTTAAAGGTAAGCATTAAATTTGCCAAGTTTACCAGCATTAAATCTTATCAACTCACAGGACTGGGCACCCAGAGTGGATGTCTGATGTGGATTGAATGTCCTCCCCCAAAATCATCAAAGCTTAAATTGTGTCACCCAAGATTCCAGGTATTGAAAACTTGGCCCCTATCATGGCAGTGTTGAGAGAATGGGAAATCCTATTGTGATGATTGAAAGGTGGGGCCTCAAGGAGGTGATTGGATTGTAAGGGCTTACAAAGTACTCAATTCCAGATATTTTGTTATAAGCAACAGAAATTGACTAGTACAATGTCCCAGTGGAGAAGCACACTGCACAGGGGTCTGCCAGACACTAGACCGTGCCAGCCTGGGTATGCAGCATGTGACCCATGCTTCTCTGAGGCTCTAGAAGGAGTAGGGAAACCTGGCAGGGCAGAAGTTTATATCCAGGAAGCGTGAAGGTGGAGTTAGGCAGAATTGAGTGAAAATCCTGAGCTCTATCACTGAGGAACCCTGGCTAAGTAAGTTAAGTTGGTGTCTTAGTCAGCTAGGGCTGCCATAACTCAATATCACAGACTGGGTGGCTTAAACAATCAGAACTTATTTCTCACAGCTCTGGAGACTAGCAGTCCAAGATCAAGGTGACAGCAAGGTCGGTGTCTGGTGAGGGCTCTCTCCTTGGGTTGCAGATGGCCGCCTTCTGGGTGTGTGCTCACATGGCCCTTCCACAGTGCATGCAGGTGGGGAGAAAGAGAGGAAGCTAGCTCTCTGGTGACTCTTCTAACAAGGACACTAATCCCATCATGGGGGGCCCACACGCATGACCTCATCTAAACCTAATTACTTCCCAAAGGCCCTATCTCCAAACACTATCACATTGGGAATTAGGGCTTCCACATATGAATTTGGGGGGACACATTCAGCTCATAGCAGTTGTCCTGTGAGTTAGGTGATCTTCTCCTTCTTTATCTGTGTAATACAGGCAGCATTATTGTAAGGACCAAATAATCTAATAAATTGAAAAAGTAGAAAAGTTCTTAGCACAGTGCCTGGCCACATAGTATGTACTTATAAATATGTACTTATACTTCATTTTCTGTCCTTATCTGGACAATAAACCTGTGGACAGTTCCCCCCAATTTTTAAAAATTGTGATAAAATACACATAACATAAAATTTACCATTTTAAGTATTTTTAAGTGTACAGTTCAGCAGTGTTAAGTATATTCACAGTGTTGTACAATAAGTCTGTAGAAGCCTTCTCATCTTGCAGAACTGAAACTCTATACCCATGAAACAATAAACCCCCATTTCTTCCCTCCCCCAAACTTTTTAATTGAAAAGAACAAATTAAAAAATCAAGAACTTCAGCTTCTACTCGGAATAGCTGCTAAGATTCAGGTTCTTCTAATGAACTAAATCCAGATTTTTTTTTTAAAGTAAACATCATAGTAGTTTCACAATTAGTTCATGAAGGAACAAGTGATGAATTAAAGGAGTTGATATAGGATGACTGATGTGGTAAAAATCCATTTTTAAAAAATTACAAGAGCCGTATTGTATTCAAACTCTGCCAAGTGGAAGCTTATAGCGTCATTACAAAGGTCATATGCATGTGCGTCAAATATTCATCAGGTTTGTGTGAACGAGGCAGGAAAGGAAACAGAAAAGTCCAGCATACAATTAAGCAGTGTTTTCCAGACTTTCCTGATAACAATCACCCGAGATACTTGTGAAACTACAAATTCTTGGGCCCCATCCCAGACCCACTGAATCAGAATCTCCAGATTGAATTCCAGATATAAAGTTTTAAAACAACAATCTTTTAGAGGGTAAGAAATCCAAGTACACGTCCACCGTTCTAAAAAGCTGCCCAGTAATGCTGACTACAATATAAAGCGAGTAATTGAGTGTGGTAACACCAATCTGTCAGACCCCGAAAGGTGAACTAAAGTGCTTATTCCAAGCACAGAAGCATAATTGCTAGGGGACACTGTTGGGCACTTGGAACAGAATCAGGGAGGTGGCCCCCATAGGATGTGGGTAGGGATGAACTAAGAGAACAAGTCACACACATGACCCGGGGCAGGTGGAAGGGCTTATGCACACCCACCCATGTCATTGTGCCCCTTCCAGCCTCCAGGAGAAAAAAGTATAACTTTTCAAAACATGAGAGAACATGCCACCAGTTAATAACACAGTTATTTGTTCTTTGACAGTAAAAACATAGCCAAATTTTCAATATGGAAACTGAAAACAAAGAAAAGCTAAGTACCATGTCCTAGAGAGACGTGCCTTTACCACATGGGTCCTCTGGTGCAGGTTGCAGAACCCATTGCAAGCAACCAAGGTGACAGAAGAGGTAGATCCCAGGTTGGGGTGGAGAGTGGAGGATGGGGGGTGGGATGTAGTGGAGACTGAGCATGAGGACTGAGTTGGGAAACCAGGTCACCTGTTCTGTCCCAGATATAATCTCCAGCCCTGTGTCTCCTGCCCAGCTCCCACTAGGACTGGTTCTAAGAGCATGACCACTCATAGGCTTCTAACCTGCTTAGTCCATGCACAGTTACAAGTAAGGGTTTTAGTGCCACCGTCAGCAGTAATGGTTCCTTGTTCAATATTATTTATTTATCCTCTTTATTTGAATACCCCTGACATCCACCAAAAAGAAAAATACAGAAGAAACACCTCCTTGCAAAGCTCAATCAATGCTTTCAATTTGCTGCAAGGTGAGATTTTTATTTCTGCATGTCTTCCGCTTCTAATAGTCCAAGCCTTGACTCACATACAATTCATGTTGCTAGATTTTTCCATGGCTTTCCTCTCTTGTTGAAGGATTAATAGATCGTGCTTAACAAAAGTCATTTAGAAGACAGGGATGTGGGTGGAGGAGAAAGTGCGGATTGTATTAAAACCATGTTTAAAGAAATTCCATGTGCATCTAAATTCTAGACTGAACCACATGGCCCCAGATAAATCCATCTGTCCCAACTCCCACCTCCTTCACATCCGCGTTACCGCAACACAGCCCGTCATGCTGAATCCAAGCTACTCAAGTCACTGGCAAAAAGCACAAGCAATTATAAATCCTTTTTGCTATTGTAACATTCCGTAAGTTCTGCTGCTGCTGGATTGTGGTTCAGCAGTAAAGTAAGAACTCCTCAAGGTCAGCATATAATGGGTAATGCAGGGAGAGCAGCTGGGAAATAAGAGAGAATTGAGCACATCTTTGAAGGTCCTTAAATGTTTAATACAATTAGATTCTGCCAAAACTTACAGCATGTTTGCAGTCTCTTAAAATGTATATACTCAATTAAAAACAGTGCCAAATTGTCATCAAATACGAAGGAAGTGGTCTGTACAGAATAAAGTAGATTTTTAGAGTGTTGCATTTGTCCAATGGAATGATCTTAGCAATGACTTTTCCATAGCTCAAGGACTAACCTGTCACACCTACTAAGAGTACGATTTATACTTGAAGGAAAGATGGAGGACAGTGGTATAACTTTGTCCTTAATGCCAATTAGAAACGTGATCACCAAAACAATTTTTAACCAGCAGAAAGCACATTACTTTTCCAAGGCTTCCCAGCCATTGTAATCATTCATTGGCCATTGTGTCAGAATAAGAGAGGTAGAAAACCATACTATTCATAGGGATAGAACTACATATACCAATATTTTATCTAGATTCCACATAGGAAATGTCTAGGTGTCACAATATGGGGAAGATACCGGGGAGAAATGAACTGAAAGCAGCAACCCTAGAAATAGAAAGAAAAGCCAGGGCTAGCAGCTGCTCACAAATTAATCCCACGGCAATTGCTTAGAGCGCTCCCATTGCAGAGACCTTTAGCTCCCCAAGAGGGCCACAGTGGTTGGGGAAGGTGTCCCTGGCAGTGGTGGCAAGGAGTCTGTTGGCTCACAGGACCCCTGGGGCATGGAAGATGTAGAAACAGTGGTAGTGCAGCAATTAACACCAAGGGCACTATGCTGGGGCTTTGCCCACGCCATCTCATTCACTCCACCCCATATCCCAACGAGGCACACGCTGTTATCGTTCCATTTTACAGATTAAGAAACTAGGTTTTGTGAGGTGAAGAAGCTCATCCAAGGTCACATGGCTAGTTAGGAGCACTGCTGTGCATGGCAGAACTTGCTGCATCTTCTTAACAGAGTGTTGGAGCTCTGCAATCTGCCATGTAACTTTATGTTCCAGTCAAACAAGAGTGTTGCCCCCCACGCCCCGTTCACAAGAGCCTCACCTCGGCCTGCCTGCCCCTACTCACCTTGCAATCTCAGCTCAAATGCCTCCTCCTCCTCAGGGAATCTTCTCCTTCTTTGCACCCCCATAGTCCCTTCCACTTCCCTGTCATAGAACTAAACTCCCAATACTGTGAGTTCCTGACTGCTGGCGATATCACCCCTGGAAGACTCTGCCCTCTTGGGAGGCACAGATCTTCCAGTCTATGCTGCTCGCGGCTGAACCCGTTGTACACAGCACGGTGTCTGATGCACAGAAGGTGCTCAAAAATATTTACTGAGTGAGTGAGTCACCCAACTCCTCCAGCTGCTGTTAAGGAAATGAAAACTCAGAAAGGGTAGGTCCCTTGCCCGATGCCACCCAGGAAGCTGGAGCAGAGGCGCAGAGAGGAGGCCAAGCACCGGGTCTCCTAACGCCCGGATAGAGCTCTTCCCACTTTGCTGCTGTTGCCCTTGCCTAGAATGCCCCAATTCTCCTCTCGACCACCTCCATCCTCCTGTCCTTGGAGCCCCAGCTCCTGCCCCTCCCCACTCACACTGACCCCACAAGACCTCTTCAAGGTCAAAAGCATTCATCAGGCAATTGATCACAGGCCACATTGTGTTAGAAACCCCACTGTTGTTTCCAATTGCTTTTTAATATCTCTCCTACCTATATCTGATGCTCTTCAGCATCCCCAGCTACACCTGCACTTTGCTTTGCAGCCTGCAGTAGGGGCTCAGGTCAACGTTCATTTGATTTTTGCAGCCCTGCACAGAGCACAGACTACCTTTGCCCTTTCAGGGGGTAATATCAGTAAAACAATAAACTGATAGCTCCCCAGTCCCCAAAATTGCCAGAGAAGGCCAAACGGATTGTCATTCCCCATTCTGGGCACAATTGAAGAACGCCGATACTTAATAGCCAGCAATCCTAGTGTTAGCATCCCAGTGTTGCCTGGCACCTGTCTCTACCCCCACTATATACATTGATTGAATTTGTACCCATCACTTCCCCTGCCAGTTCGCTGTTCTCCAAACTGAGCTGTTCACGCCAGTCCCTCGGATCACCTCTGAACATCACAGGCTGGTCAAGGCATGAAGAACAAATAACACCAAGACTGCAAAGCCATTCCTGCATGGTTGTCCTAAAGGAGGGACATTGATCATAAAGCCACCGAAGTGTCCTCAGAAGGCATGTAATACAGAAGCCAACAGACAGGAGACAGGCAAAGACTAAAGCAGCCAGGGTGTGTGACCCTGGTAGTACCAATTGTCACTCTGATCCGAAGTCAAGAAAAATAAGGTGAAAAGCACAATCCACTATCTCTACATGGTCCCAACGAGGGGAAAATATTAAAATATATTACTGAAATGTAAAAAAATCTGGTTTCAGGGAGAAAACCTTGGCCCATTTTCATTCCTCTGTTACCCAATAAGGACATCCATTCATCGTTTAGCTATCCCATCTCTTTGAAATTCTATAAAATGATGCCTACTTCATTTTGAAATATCTGTGCTTGGAGAAGAATGTGCAGTTTAAGCACAAAAGCTTTAAAATGCCACAGGAGTAATATCAAAAATCAGCTTAAGAACTTAGCGCAACAAGACAAAATACCAATAAATCTCAAGTATGAGCGTGTGCGCATTTTAATGAGAGAATTCCTGAGAACGGTATTACAGTTCAGCTTGCCAAATATAAGACATTTTCCAGTATCCTATGTTCATAGTTGTAATAAAAGCTCTTATTGTAAATGCTAAAGTCAGGGACAGGGGGGCATTGGGGTTAAAGAGTTTTATTAAGGAAGGTAACTTATAGTGCCAGGAAAATTGACCATTGATTCACTAGGTCACATCTTGAATTTGAAGTTAGGCAGTTGAGCCTCGTCTTTTTACATTTTTTTCAAGGAGCTTTTGGCTTTTGAAAAGTGTTATTATGTGGAAAGCGCAAATCTTTTATGCCCCTACCCCTGCCCCGTCACTTTTTTAAAAAATTTGATCAGACTTCATATTTGCATTGATATTTATCCACGCATTTGTCTCTAAGTGCTTAGGGATATACTCAGATGTACTTTTTGGTGTTAGGGAAAATAACATTTCCTCCAAAACTTCACTTCAAAAACACAAGCTTCCATCCCGCAGTGGCAGGTGATGAGACAGCGCTGCGGTGGCTCGGCTGGCCGAGGCACTGGGGAAGAGGCCACTGTCGGGGCTACGTGCTCGGAAGCAGCCTGGAAGCAGGGCCTGGCCTGACCGACGGCCAGGACAGACTTAGAGCAAACGTTACACGTTACAAACACCACTGAAATGTCCTACCAGATGACAACATTGCCCATGGAAAAAAAAGTTCTATTTTTTCTCCCCCTCTGTCCATGGGCAATGTTTGATTTTCTGCAGCTCCTGAAATCATGAGTAAATATTTTCACTTTAGGGTAAGATCTAGGTGAGTTACTCATGCTTCACTTTCCACGATTGGAAACACACACACATACATATGCATCCCCTGAACTCCGAGGACAATGGAACAGTAGGACTTGGAATGCTTGCCTGCCATCCCCAAAAGGCTGGGCAACCCGGCCACTGGAGGTGACCAGGACAAAGCACTTGAAAAGAGGTCACATTATTGAAGCCTTTCTTAGGCCCCTTGGATATCACTAAAGGTAGAAAGTTTAAACTCGGATTTTAATGTTATTCAGGATAGAGGAGTAAGGTTAGATGCCCCATGTTGTCACTCTGGGCCCAGTGACCCTGCTCAAGGGAAGGGCCTGAGTGACAGGTTTGAAATAAGTAAAACTCGTCTTCTTCCTTTGACCTCAAAGTACGTCATCACTGTTGGGGTGCGTGCGTGTGTGCATGTGTGTGCATGTGCGTGTACGTGTGTGCGTGTGTATGTGTGTGCGTGCGTGTGTGCATGTGTGTGCATGTGCGTGTACGTGTGTGCGTGTGTATGTGTGTGCGTGCGTGTGTGCATGTGTGTGCATGTGCGTGTACGTGTGTGCGTGTGTATGTGTGTGTGCATGTGTGTGTACATGTGTGCGTGTGTGTGCATGTGCGTGTACGTGTGTACGTGTGTGCGTGTGTATGCGTGTGTGTATGTGTGTGCATGTGCGTGTACGTGTGTGCATGTGTATGTGTGTGTGCATGTGTGTTGAGAGAGAACACAATACTGTGTATCGATTCCCTTTGGGCTCATAAGCAAGAAAAAGAAAATGTGGCTTTTTAGCACCTTATATTGACGAAATGAGCCACATAAAGTGTGTCATTGATCAACTTTCCAGTAGCTCAAAATCAAAAGGTCAGAACCAAACAGGGAAGGAAACTGGTTGGGGAAAAGCCGAGAAGGATTGGCCAAATTCTAAGTAATGTCATTATCTCTTTGTATTCTCAAAGGAGAGGAGGGAGAATCCAATGTGTTAGCTCCTGGCACTCATTCCTAGAGTTACAGAAGTTTGTCCCCAAAAGGATCCCAAATAGCCTCTAGTCCCCTCCCTCATTTTATTAGTGAGGAAGCTGAGCCCCTAGCAGGTTTTGGGGGTTTTTATGAATTTCTCAGTCTTGACAGGCGGTAACTAAGTGACAGAACCCAGGTTTCCTGGCTCTCCGTGTAAGGAGTACATAACAACAGCAAGAACTGGGGTTAGAGGGCAAGAAACAACTCCCAGTCTCGCCGCATGGTGGTTATAGGCAGGAGCGCCTGTTCTTCTATTGATAGTGACCAACACTGCTATAGCACAGTCACACTTTAACCCTTCTGATGACCCAGCTCCCCTGTTTTACAGATGCAGAAATGGAGGCTCCAAGAGCTGACGCTACTTGCCAAAGTCACCTAGCTCATAAGTGACTCTAAATTTTATTCTGCCGCTTCTCTTTCCTGCTGTATTTATTATTTCAAAAATTGACTCAAGGCACAGGTCCACTTACTACACAGACAGCAAACCTTATAAAGATTACAGAGCCAAAAAGAAAACAAACAGAAAACTACTCGTACCTGTCCTTGACAAGCCCATCTCTCTCTCTCACACACACACACTCTCTCACTTAACTGTTAAAACAATTCAACAATACTTAGAATGCTTGCCTTACATCAGTTTTCTATGAAAGATAATATTTATTATTGCCGTGTAAACTGAATTGAAATTGATGTGAGATTCTTCGAGGAACTACATGATTCCACCCTGATTCAGGGACTATTGTTACTGCCATGTGTTTCTTTAACTTGTAGGAATGTCTGAAACTCACACTCTGATGAAAGAATAAGATTGGGTTGTTATCCTTACTGCAGTTCACTGGCAAGTGTCCACACTTCAACCTTTGTTGTAAATTATGGTTCATCTCAACTTCCCTGGTATTTCTTGTTAAAAATGAAAGGCTAACCCTGGGCAAGCAACAAGCACTGGTGTGCATGCTTGTGGCCTCTGTGCTCCAAAGCAGAGGATTAAAACTGTCACAGGAAGCCCCTTCAAGGCCTGGGACAGCAGCAGTAACTCCAAACCAGGGCACCTGGTTTCCAAGCTGTGATCAGAGCAGATTTATATCATGTAAATGGTTGTTCAAATAAAGAGATTGACACAGTAGCCAAAACTCAGGAACATGCAAAAATGTATTAGGTAATTTATAACCCAACTAGTTCCCTGTGGCGAAGGCAGCTAGAGAAACATTTCCAAAATGAATGTCATTTTGATTCTTAATCTGAAAAAGAGTCATCCTAACCACCACTAGTTTTATCCTTTACAATTCTGCATTATCATCTGTGATGGAGTAGGACACTGGAAAACTGTGACGACCTTCTGTCCCTGCTGACAGCAGATCTGGGGAGAGTTCAGCACCTGCTCAGTATTACAATCACATCCCTTAAATGTATGAAAGTCGCATCAATTCCCTGGAATTATATCAGCCTGAGAGTTGGCATTACTGTGTAGACTCTTCTAGTATCTGCTCAATCAATAATAATTGCCATTGTTGGGCCAGCCCTGTGGCTCACTCGGGAGAGTGCAGCGCTGGTAGCGCCGAGCCCGTGGGTTCGGATCCTATATAGGGATGACCGGTGCACTCACTGGCTGAGCGCGGTGCAGACGACACCGAGCCAGGGGTTGCGATCCCCTTACTGGTCAAAATAATAATAATAATAATAATTGCCATAGTTAAAAATGATCTTCGATGGTTGTATAGAGCCAGGGGTTGCGATCCCCTTACCGGTCAAAATAATAATAATAATAATAATTGCCATAGTTAAAAATGATCTTCGATGGTTGTATATTTTTAAACACATTAAAAATACTCATGGCATTGCATTGTGGAAGTAAAAAGGAAATGGAAAAATCTCTCATTACCTGTAGAGCCATGAGTCCAAGTAACTGTAGTGCTATTTTAAAATGGTGCAATGGAATTAATAGTAAAAAAAATTAATTACAGTAATATAAACATTCAATTTTTTTTAATTTGAAAAAAGGGCACAGAAGTTAATGCAGGTGATAGTGGGTCCTGCTGGTAGAAATCAGTAGCCAATGATACTCAAGAACTTTCTGTATTCAACTCAGCAGAGTGTTATCTACCATCAGGGCTGCTGCTGGCCTCTCTCTGGCCTGCCCAGCCTGCGATGTGCAGGCCCTGGGGAGCAGAGTCCCAGCTGAGCTCCAGCCCCTGCACCCCCTGAGGAAGAGACTTTGTGCAGTACACAACCTTGCACACTCCTCTATGGCAACCTTGTCTGCGGAAGTGAAGAAATTAAGGAACAGACCAAGAAATTCTGATATTTCTATGTGATGGAATATTAGGAAGTCATTAACATTGTGTTAAGAATATTTAAATAGTTAAACTATTCCTTAAATATATCAGGGAAATACTCATGATACAATATTAAGTTAGGAAAGTAGGTTATATAGTCAAAAATGCAATATGATTCCAACTTTATGAACAAATTATCAGATGTAAATAAGATGAGAAAGTGTATGCCAAAATTCATAATTATTATCTCCGGACAATGTAATTATGGCTAATTATTTTCATATTTATAAATTTCTGCATTTGAAAATTTTCTTCAATGAGCATGATTTACTACTATAATAAAAATGAATTATAAATAATAAGGAAAAATTTATAATCCCATCTGCTCTGCAATCCAGAAAATAATACCATCTAGTTACTTATTCCAATCCCAAATCTTCCCAATTCAGGACACATTACAATGGTGAACCAGCAAGACAGCAATTGATTGTTTCTCCAGGGCTGTGATCTCCTTAAGGACAAGGAAGGAAACTGTGGTAGTTTAAAAGTAAAAAAACTGCAGCTTAAAGCAGGGGATGAAGGTTTGAATTCCACCTCCAATGGCCTTGGAAAAATATATGACATTGGAAAAATTATATAGCCTCTTTGATTCGTTTTCTTCTTTTATATATGATGGGGTTAATCATTTCTACGTTAAAGACTACTCTGAGCATAAAATGAACTCATGGACTCAAAGCACATAGTCTGGTACTTAATAGGTACATAATAATTTCAGTCTTAAGATCATCTTGTATACCTCACACATCTCTGTAGCCTTCTGCCTTCCACATATTAGGGGCTGAATAAATGATACAATCAATTAACCTCATTGGACTTAGAGGAAGCCTAGAAGTCTCAGAAAGGAAATCTAAAATGTTATACAGCTGGGTAAGCCCTACAGGAATTGCATTATTAGAACAGATCCTAAGTTGTGTCAGCAAACACAAAGTTAAAATTTTGATTATTTTATTTATTGATGACTGATATCCAAACAAAGCGAAAAGGCTTCTCTAGCTTCAGGTGCAACACTCCTTCAGGCCATCTGAAAAGACAGAATGAAGCAGAACCAGGGCCTCAAATAGCCACCTCTCCCTGAGCAGTGCTGAAGAAGCCTGAAAAAGAAAAACAAGGAAAGGAAGACAGTGCCTCCAACAGCCGAGTGCTCTTTGCCTGTCACCCACAGAGGCCACCATGTCCTTAAGATGATGGGGAGCTTAGCTGGACAGCAACTCTTTAGAAAGTGGGTCTTAGTGGGTGGTGTGAGACCTTGCACTGTTAACACATCAATACCTCTTCCCCAGGTGGTCGAGGGGTGCTGCTGTGGGTTTGTGTTGTGGGGAATGAGGGATGGGCTGTGGACATCTTAGGGTAACAAACAAGCAAACCCTGGAGGGGATTTCTCTAAACACAAAGCCTTCATTTGCATTGATTTATTAACACGCTCTGGGCTTTGGAATGTTCTGAGAAAATCCCAGCTCTCCTTTATCATCCTGGCTGCTAGTATTAATAAGAGGTTCTTATTCAGAAAAAGCAGGTTAAAATTTTGTATATTCAGTATTACTACAACAACACAGTTTATGTGCCCAAGAAGAAAACCCACCAAAACACTAATAGCAGTTGCATTAGAATGGTGGGGTTTTTCCCAAATGTTCTTCAATATACATGTATTACTTTATAATATAAAAGGCACATCATAAACTGGGGGAGGGGGGACATTTTACTTGTCATTTTGTCCCCAGTACTTGGCCTACTGGAAAGCATTCACTACACACGTTTTGACATAAATACTCCACAGGGACAGGTGAGGACGCCAGCTTCTCAACAGCTATGGTGGAATCCACCCAAGTGCATGGCTAGCTTGGCAGAAGACAGCTGTCACTCTCTTAATACTATTTTCAGTAGACTTTTTCTCTTTATAATTATTTTCCTGACGATTTGTATGGGTCCAGCAAAAAGGTAAAAAGCTGAAGAATATACCACGACACAACTTTCAGTGACAATAAATTCATTTTTTCTTAAAATCCCTAAGGAATTTTGAACCACCTCAGCTCTTATGCAAAGTTGATTTTGAATTCTTCAGCTTTTGTATTATTATTAATCATTTGCACAACAGGAAAATATGCCTCCTGTTTCAACCAGATGTGGCAAGGATCAACTTAAGCCAAGTCAGTAGCATAAAAATTCTAATTTAACTCCACCCACCCTGGGGTCCCCTCCATGGGATACCTTTGGCCTGGTAAACCTTGTGTAATTATGTTAAATACTGTACCCGGAGAAGAGAGGGAAACACCTGTCTTGGGTGTGGGGGAGACAAGCTGACACTAGGTTTAGTAAATATTCCCTATCTTGCTAAGGTGGTCAGCCAAAGTCACTGCCCTGGTGACGTGGAGCCAACGCCAGCTTTGTCCTCTCCCCACACCTCTCTCCCTCCAAGTGCTCCTCTGCTGTGGGTTGACTTCTCCCTGCTTCTGCCTTAGCTGGTGCTTCTGGTTGGCGGGTGTGTGGCTCCTCCAGTTCCCACTAAGAGGAGAGGGCCATATACAATCCAGGTTAAGATCCAGGCAGTGGAAAACATCTCTATGGCAACTTTTGGGACTTGGCAGAATCTTGTGGATACCAGTCAAACCACAGAACAGCCCGAGGCATGATTCAGGTCAGCCTCTGGCTTTTATATGGGGAACCTGCAGCCCACAGGTTATTCAAGACCACAGAGCTCATTAGTGACAGCACTGACTGGGAGCCCAAATGCCTCCCTAGTTCCTTCAGTTCCAAATAGTGAGCAACTGAATACCATCTATGGTGACTCTGGAAAATCTCAGGCTCTCAGGTGGTTCTGCACATGCTCAGGTACCTCTCAGTGAGGCTGGATGGCCTTTTCCAGCATCAGAGTCCATCTGCCATGGATACACAGAAGTGCTGTGTAGGAGGATGCTTGTTAAGTGGAATGCTGATAAGCAAGAACTCACGGTAGGACAATGCCTTGTTAACAAAGAAGTATTTTCCAAAATGCTCAGACTACTTCCAGACCCTCATGCTACTGCAGAGTTTTGCCATTCCCCTATCAAGAGGTGAAGTCCATGCTTTCTCCTCTTTACCTGGGTGGGCCTTCGTGATTGCCTGCACCCATGCAGTGCTGCAGAGTGATGCTGCATGGCTCTGGGATTGGGTCAGAAAAAGTGAGAAGGTTCTGCCTCATGTTCTCTCTTTGGAACTCTGAGCTGCCATGTGAGAAGTCAGGCTACTCTGATACACAGAGACAGAGAGAAGAAGAGACATGTGTTCTGGCCCAGCTGTTAGGTCTTCCTGGCCCAGGTGCCAGACAGACGAGTGAGTGAGCCCCACTGGTGGCTGCGGTCCCAGCTGCTATCCGACTGCGTCTGCATGAGAAACCCTAGCAAGTGCTGGAAGCGAGAACAAGGCACAGCATGGCTCATGGAGAAGGGGATGGGTGGGGTGAAAGCTGTCTTCAAAGAGGAGGTACAACTTGAATTGGACTTTGAGGTTGAGTAAGAGTCCACCAGACAGACAAGAGGAGAGGCTCTCTGGGCAGAGGAGTGGCATGTAAGGCTACGCATGCGGTGAACAACAGCCACAAGAAGGGGCAAGCTGTTGGGGGCGGGCATGAAAAGCTTCATCTGCAGAGTCAAGAAAGGACACAGGCGAAAGGAGACCATGACCTGATTTTCATCTGAGAAAGATCATTCCAACCACAGTGGAGTGGTGCGGGGAGGTGGTGAGAGGATCAGAAATGCTACAGGAGTGGTTCAGATGAGAGGACGAATGCCCAGACGGAGGCAGCAGCAGTGGAGATGGGGAGAGGGGACAGTGGGAGAAGAGAGGTGGCTGGGAAAGGACTCAGTCACCTGCTGCGGTGAGAGAGAAGAAGTCTGAGGTGGGTCCAGGATGCTCGCACAGGCAGCAGGGTGGGTGGCACAGTTCACCATGCTTTAGGCTGCAAGCAGCAGGTGCTGGGAGATGGGGAGGGAGACTCAGGCCCTTTCCACCTGCATATGTGCTGTCGCACAGGCAGCAGGGTGGGTGGCACAGTTCACCATGCTTTAGGCTACAAGCAGCAGGTGCTGGGAGATGGGGAGGGAGACTCAGGCCCTTTCCACCTGCATATGTGCTCCGATGGGCATGCTCAGCCACCAGGAGATCTCATCATCAACGGGGGCATTTTTAAGTCCAGAAACTGCACGAGCCTTGGAAGAGTAAATGCAGAGAAGAGGGAAGAGGCAATGACAGAATCCTGAAGACCTCCACCCTTGGAGGAGTGGACTGAGGGAGCAGACCCTCGAAGCAAGACCAGAGGGGCAGAAGAGAAGTGCAGGAGCCAAGGAGCCGAGAGCCTGCCCACACCTGGGCCAAGGAATCAGCTCCGAAGGAAGTGAGTCTCAGGATGGAGTCTAGACGGCCCACCTTGCTAGCCCTCCATCTGCCCCAGCCAGTCACTGCACGGCCCTTGAAGAAATGCACGAGCCAGCACAAAACACTGACCTCTGACGTTTTTTAAGTTTCCCCATTGACTTCAAGTGGTTTTGGCCAGGAGTTTGCTTCATTCTTTGGGTATCATCAGAATATTCATGAATGACACACTTAAAATGCAGGAAGCAGAGTGTGTGGCCTTTGGACGTGGCCCAATTGATACAGTAACCAGATCTGCAGGTATATCCAAATTCCGCACGGGCACCCAGTGTAAGTGAGCTTGCACAGTTTTTAGAAATACTAAGGAATCCTGAGAGCTTCCAGCACTTAATTAACATTGATGGTCCCCTTCCTAGAAATTTCGGACTTTGAAAGCACCTTAGATGTCATCAACTCTGACCTCTAAAACTTACAGAATTTCGGTGGTGTCCTTAGAAGGCAAGAGCCAGGGGGCTTAATTCAACTGAAAGCAGAACAAGTAGAAGAAACTTGATTCTCTGCAGAGCTGACTGGCAGGTGCACATAAATTATTGATGAGGACTCAGTCTGGTGAATTTGGGGGTAGAGGTGAGTTGGCTGTAGATGAATCATAGACTTTCAACTGGAATACCTGGGGCCAGGACTTTTTTTCCAGATGAGGAAACAAAGAACTTCAGAAGTTAAGCAACTTGCCCAAGGTCAAAGCCAAGCTAAAGCCAGAGCTGGGAGGGTTCCTGGGGCTGAATTCTTGCAGTGCTTACTTTCTGCCAACCAGATGTCTCCAGGCCATCCCTAATTTTATCTTTTGTGTCTTATGTCAAATGTCATGAAAATGGAAAGCAGAAGATATTGTTCTATGTTGATAAATGCTTTTCCAACAGCAGCAGCTACTTGCATTTAGGAGGTTTTTTTGAAGCTTTTCCAGTGTTTACCGAATGCAATTGTGGAATTTCAAATTAAAATTTATACTGCACATAGGCCAGTCTAACGTATCTTCGAAATTACGTGCTTACTGTATTCTTAAAACAGGGTCAGAAAATTAAGTAAAATTTTATCCACAGAAAGAATGTCATTGTGAACTGCTTCCCGACAACCTAATTATTTTTAGTTCTCAGGATACAGGTTATAGCATCACAGTGTGTAACTAAGAACTCAGCAATTGTGGCACAAACTTCCCAGTTCCCAGTGTGGTGCTCCCTGCAGCAGGCAGCGGATGTCGGCGTCTGGGCCAACTCTGCGCTCTGACTGTCACTCTCCTAAAATTTCTCCATGGCCCCCAAGACTCCTGTCCCCTCAGCCCAGCTGGCTTTCTGCAGGCTTCATCCTCCTCTGCGTCTCTGGCATTAAAGATGGCTCCCGCCCATCCCCTACTCTATACGAGCTCTCTGAGTCCATGAGACAAGGATGGCAAAGCGTTCTTTTCTCAAGGGCTAAATCTGATGAATTAGGATCTCTCCCTGGAGCATGATGCTGGGAAGGATTCTGAGGCAGGTCCAAACTCTGTGGAGAAAACGTTGTCATCCATTAGCGATGTCTGTAGCAGGTGGACCAGGGAAGGGTAGTCGTTGATGGATCAAATACCAGCATTGCTGGTTGCTGTTCTCAGCTGTCTGCCTCCTTCTTTAAACCTGTAAATGTTGGTCTTTTCCGAGGACGTGTCCTCAGCCTGGCATAGTGTCTGGAACATTGTAGATGCTCAGAGACTGTTAGTTGATTTCTCAACTTCTGTACACTCTCCCTTAACAATCTGTTATAATCTCTTCCATTTTATCAACCTACCACTGCCATATGCCTAACTCTTAAATTTGCGTCTTGCCCTGAACATCCACCAGGCTGATGGGCAGCTCTACTTGGACAACATCACCTTAAGCGCAAACTTTCTGAAACCTAATTAACCTCTCTCGCAGGCAATACACTCTCCCTTAACAATCTGTTATAATCTCTTCCATTTTATCAACCTACCACTGCCATATGCCTAACTCTTAAATTTGTGTCTTGCCCTGAACATCCACCAGGCTGATGGGCAGCTCCACTTGGACAACATCACCTTAAGCGCAAACTTTCTGAAACCTAATTAACCTCTCTCGCAGGCAAACCATTCCTCTTTTTTGCATACATTGCTTCCATGAATGGCAATTTCACCTCCATCCCATTGCTTGCTTTCCCTCAGGCATCTCTTAATTTAATCCCTCTCACCTGGACAACTGCACCGTCTTCCCTCTGGACTATTTGGGCCGCCTTTCAACCCTCTGACGTGTGATATACGCTGCTGCAAGATTGTTGTTCTTAAACAAAAGAGCTGATCATATGACTCCTCTCTTTCTTTGGGTTCCCTCAAAAACAGACGCTGAGACAGGAATTTGGGTGCAGGAAGTTGGTTCATTTGAGAGCTGACCTGGGATAGCGAGGAGTAGAGAAGTGAGACAGGGGAGGGAGGGGAGCTGATGCAGCAGGTGCTTTGGTGCATGGCTCAGACAGTTGCACTGGACTGGGCCCTCACTTCTGCTGCCATTAGTGGCATTGGTGGCTGGTGGCTCTTAGCTGAGTCCCTCACTAGGAGTTGCTCTCGGCAAAGAGAGCAGCCTTACTCCAGGTCCCTACCGGGGGGACAGCCACATCTACTGACTAGTCAAGAAGGGGATAAAAAGGCCTGTCTCCCACCTTGGTCTCACGTGGGTCAACTCTGAAGGGCTATTCTAGCTCCAGAGCTCCCGGAGTGATCCTCTGAGGCTATCATTGCACCACAGTTCAACAATTCCTTCTGTTTGGTCTGCTTCCTTTCTTCCTCCTAGGTGTTGGTCTCAAAGGAACTCCCCAACAAATTTCCTTGCTCAGCTCTCCATGGTGGGGTCTGTTTTTCAGGTAAACTCTCCTAAGATAGCTACTAAAGTTGCATTCATGAGTAAGGTGCTGCAGTGAGGAGCTGAGGCTCAATTCTGCTGGGGACACTTTGATAAGTGACCAGAAGATCAAGTGCAAACTCCTTGGTAAGGCAAAGGAGGACTCCCACCACCTGGCTAATCCCCCTTCCAGCCTAAGCTCCCACGGCTCCCCTCCCTGCCCCACATTTCACCTACACGAAATGTCTGTTATCTCTGTATTAGTTAAGGTCTTTCAGAGAAACAGAACCCATAAGATGTGTATAGATATATACATATATAAGAAGATATTTATTATGAGAATTGGTTCATGCAATTATGGAGGCAGAGAAGTCCTATATTATGACATCTGAAGCTGGAGAACTGGAAAATCCAGTGGTATAATTCACTGAGTTCAAAGATCTGAATACAAGGGGAGTTGATCCTATAACTCCCAGTCCAAAGCCAAAGGACTGAGAACCAGGAGGAGGTGGGGGTGCTGGTGTGAGTCTCAGAGTCCGAAAGTGAGAACAGGGGGCTCTGATGTCCAAAGGCAGGAGAAAATGAATGTCCAGCTCAGGGGAGACAGAATTTGTGAAAGTGGGGGCTCTGATGTCCAAAGGCAGGAGAAAATGAATGTCCAGCTCAGGGGAGACAGAATTTGCCCTTCCTCTGCCCTTTTGCTCTATCTATGCCCTCAACAGATTGCATGATGCCCGCCCACGTTAGTGAGGGTGATCTTCTTTCCTCAGTCTACAGATTCAAATGCTAAGCTCTTTTGGAAACACACTTACAGTCATACCCAGAAACAATGTTTAACCAACTGCCTGGGCATCTCTTAACCCAGTCAAGTCTACACATAAGAATTAACCCTCACAATCTCTAAACATTCCAGATTCTCCCACATCTCTCTACTTTATTTTTCTCTAAAAGTGTCCATACTGTTTTCTTCACCTGGAAAACTCCTTGTCCTTCTTGAAGGATCAGCTCAAATCCTGTCCTGGGAGTATGGAGGCTCCCTCCTCTCCGCTCCCAGTTCCCAGTACAGATTCCATTACAGCAGGGATCACTGTGTTGTGTATATCTGTTCAGTGTTGGGTCTTTTCTTCTTGGTACCCCCAGGGTCTAGTACAATGCTCTGGGTCTGTCACAATATGCCAACTGGATGGACGGATGGACGCATGAATAGATGGACGCATGGGTAGATGGACGCATGGGTAGATGGACACATGGGTAGATGGAAGCATGGGTAGATGGATGCATGAGTAGATGGACGCATGGGTAGATGGACGCATGGGTAGATGGACGCATGAGTAGATGGACGCATGGGTAGACGGACGCATGGGTAGACGGACGCATGGGTAGACGGACGCATGGGTAGATGGACGCATGGGTAGATGGACGCATGGGTAGATGGATGCATGAATAGACGGACGCATGGGTAGACGGACGCGTGGGTAGACGGACGCATGGGTAGATGGACGCATGGGTAGATGGGCGCATGGGTAGATGGGCGCATGGGTAGATGGACGCATGGGTAGATGGATGCATGGGTAGACAGACAGATGTTGCTCTAGTTGCTTGACTTCCTGGTTTTCTGAGGGTATGAAGATATTTGCTCATCAAAAGCTGCTGATTCTCTGTCCTCCACTGATACGGTCCCCACCTCTCTCCACCTCTAGCTAAACATGGCCAATTAAATGTTCTCAGTTAAGAGCCTTAACCATCTCTGCTGAGACCCAGAAAGTGCCCGAAGGCAGGGATGAAGTGCAGCTGTGAGAGTCTTTCAGACGCTGTGGATTTCTGCTTACGGCNAGATGGATGCATGAGTAGATGGACGCATGGGTAGATGGACGCATGGGTAGATGGACGCATGAGTAGATGGACGCATGGGTAGATGGACGCATGGGTAGACGGACGCATGGGTAGACGGACGCATGGGTAGATGGACGCATGGGTAGATGGACGCATGGGTAGATGGA
>NW_007734529.1:12956-18374 GCF_000696425.1 Galeopterus variegatus | reverse complement strand
CTCCACTGATACGGTCCCCACCTCTCTCCACCTCTAGCTAAACATGGCCAATTAAATGTTCTCAGTTAAGAGCCTTAACCATCTCTGCTGAGACCCAGAAAGTGCCCAAAGGCAGGGATGAAGTGCAGCTGTAAGAGTCTTTAAGACGCTGTGGATTTCTGCTTATGGCAACCTGCCCCTACCCTCTCACAGACGTCCTGCCACTACCCTCTCACAGACGTCCTGCCCCTGCTGATGGCCTTGCAGGCAAACCAATCTCAGCTCTGGGCCCCTCCCAATTCTGGTGACACTATTGTTTTTATAAACTCTGTCCCTGACTCCTGGTCTCTGTGGACACCTAGTTCAGGATGACAAGGTGGTAGGTACCACCTGGAAGAGGTGTGCCAACCTGACTCTGGTTAACACTCAAGAACTTGAATGGGTGTCTTTTCAGGTGATTTCCCCAACATTTTGATCCAGTAAGATCCAGAAGTTAGTTGTCAGTTGTTTGACTGATAAGAGAGATCAAAAATAAGTGAGTTTCCATGAACAAAGCCAGCAGGCAATCTTCCATTTTCATTTTCATTCAAAATTGTCTGATATTATTGTTACATCATTCTTCTTTCTTTAATTAGTCAGTCAGCAGGCTGTGTGTGTGCACTGGAGAATACAGCAGGGAAGTGAGCAGACGTTATCTTTTCCCTCATGGAGTTTGCATTCTAGCCGGGGAGGACAGACCGAAACCAAGACATTAAATAGAAACGGAAATGACTACAGATTGTGACAACTGCTATAAAGAAAGGAAACAAACAGGGGGGATCTAGGTTGGCGAGGGTGGTCAGGGGACCTCTCTGGGCAAGTGACATTGAAGTGGAACCCAGGAGGATAAGGAAGAGACTGCCAAGGGAAGGAAAAGTACGGTGGGAGCTGTTTGTTCCACACACAGAGGGTGGGGAAGCCTGCCAAGCCTATTTCCATCAGCAGACACTGACTAAACCCAGGACAGAAACTCAGCCTGGGTCCTTCAGAAACAGGCTGAGTATCCAGCTTCCTTGATGTGGAAAGGGCAGCCCCGCCCAGAGGCAGGTGCCTGGAAATGGTGGTGACCTTTGAAACTGGGCTCTTGGGGAATGCTGGACAGTAAAGAGCCTTTGGTGACTCTCGGGCTGCTTCTCCTGTTTACAGGTGTCTCTAGTCCAGCATGCACAATTTGCAGTTTTTATGGTTTAGTAACAGCTTGTAGTCCATTTTAGAGGATTGAGCCAAGTGGTGTTGATGTGATTACTCGTGACATAAGTGCTGTACTCATTACTGTAATTAGCACTATATTAAAACTGACAATGTTTGTATAGAGTCTGGAGCTTCATATGCTAAAATGCAGGGCAACATTAAAACATGTCCAGGAACAAGCAGACTATACACTTCCTCTCTGAAGAGAGCCAAATTCCCTAAACACGTCTTCAGCCATGTATATAACTTGACAGAGACCCTTCATTGCTAGAAAGGGCTTTTGTGAGTTTTCTGTTTTACCATTTATACAGAAGCAACTGAAGGCCATCAGTCGTTCCATCGGAGGCTGCTGTGAAATGCACGAACGATCGCTCCACAATGCAGTTTGACAGAAGTTCTAAAGCAGGTCAGTGACAGAGCTGAATTCCACGTTTCAACCTTTTCTCTTTTAACGTGTTTCAGCGTCTTCCAGAGTGTTGTATGATATCTGCTTTGACAGGCTTCAGGAGAAGAGATATATTGCCAATCTCAGTAGTTAATGTTTGGTTTTATAAACAATTAAACAACCATCTGTTGGTTTGCTTCGGCGACTGAAAATGCTCGGCTTCATTGCTGTCAGGATCAAAATGGATACAGGCGATTGCATTCTGGGTTCAGTCCAGTGGTCCCGTCACCATACTATTAAAGAACCTAACACATCGGCCTGTTACTTGTGTACAGTTGCTCCTCCGTCCAAAGGAGAGCACCACCACTGCAGCAATCCTGGCTTGTCCACTCTCTGTCCTCAGCCCTGACAGTGTCTGACGCATCCAGGCAGGCAATAAATTGTACTGAGTGAATGAATGCATGAATGAGTGTTAATCCCACAAAGACAAAAATTTCTCTATTTCTAAAAGAAGTAAGAGTTTTCCCTTTGAAACCTGCATGACATGGTAATGCAAATGGCTTAGTTCTAGTACTAGTGCTGGTGTTGTAAGTGAAGCACTTGTGTCTTGTCCTTTTGTGTCTGTGTTTGTACAAGGATGAACTACCTTGGCGTGTCTTTGTTCCTTTGCAATAAGCCTTAAACTGGTCGAGTGAATCTGTTCCGTTTGGTTCTAGTTCTTCTACTGTGGCGTGGTTCTATGTGTGGGTGAAAGAGGCACGCTTCTGACTGTCCTGTTATAGAAAAAGCTGGTTAGCTCAGAATCTGTTGAAATCATTTCCTTCCTTGCTGTCTGTTGAGGTCTCATATTGCACAGGATTAAATCATGCCTAATGTATTTTCCTAATTCTATTAGAATTTCTTTTCTAAAATTTCAGTCATGCTCAGTGCTATGGTCTGAGTGTTTGTCTCCCACCCTAATTCGTATGTTGAAGTCCTGACCCCCAAGGTGATGGTATTAGGAGGTGGGACCATTGGGAGGTGATTGAGTTTTGAGAGGACAGAGCCCTCATGAGTGGGATTAGTGTCCTTTCAAAGAGGCCCGAGAGAGCTCCTTTGCCCCTTCCACCACATGCGGACATAGCGAGATGGCACCATCTCTGAGACAGCAAGCTTCCGCCAGAGATCAAATCTGCTGGTGATGACTTTCAGAACTAGCGTCCCACCCAGTGCACTTTGGGGAACAACAGTGTATAGCTCGTTTGTTGTGTTTTCTTTCTTTCTTTTTTTTCTTTTTTTTTTTTTTTACACATTCACAACTTTTCTCCGTTTCTCTAAATATAGAATGATTTCCCTGGTTTTTTCTCGATCCAATTTTGGCCATCACTTAAGCATAAGTCTAGTTTAAACAAATAGGTATTAAATACAATTTAAAAGGTCTTTAAACAGAATTGTGGTTACTAGAAGTGGAAAGGGGGGAATTAATGAGAAATTAATGAGAAATTGGTTAATGGACACTAGGAATGATTACATATTGTAATGATGAATAAGCTAACTGTCCTGATTTGACATCACATATTGTACCAAACTATTGATAGTCAATTTTGCATTCCACAAATATGTATAATCAATTATGCTTCAATAAAACAAGTTTTAATTTTTTAAAAAAATTTTAAAAAGTTGGCTGACCAGTTAGCTTATTTGGTTAGAGAGTCGCCTTGCAACACCAAGATCAAGGGTTTGGATCCCCATACCAGCCAGCCACCAAAAAAATAGACAATTTTTTTAAAAATTAAAAATAAAGAAATAAATAAAAAAGGTCTTTAGTGTTTGGCAAATAGAGAGGGGAATCTTGAGGCTATTGTAAGGAGGCGGTCACAGCCCCTGCCCAGCCTCCCCCGGGAGAAGGTGAGGGGGGCTTCCCTGCCAGCAGACGGCATGAGTTTAGGGTCTTCTGTGTCATCGTTCTACAGCTGGCAGTGACCATGAAAGCACTGGGAACATTCACCCCAACAAAGATTTTTCCAGAATCCCTGAAACCCCAAACTCATCACTTTCCAGTGATTTTTGGAGCCTTGAAATTTTCATTACTTGCTTCTGCAACATGTTCTCTTGCTCATAAAGATGCTAGAAAGCACATATTCACGTTTGAAACTGAAGTGTATTAGAGTGAAATTTTTAATTTTTGTTTTGGTAGGATGTCTTTGAGGCAGGTAAGACTGAAGTAAGTAGTCTGTTTTGAGATCCTAGGAGTTCTCGAGGCACAAAGGTCAGTGGGACACAGATTTCACGTCCAAGATGACCTACCAGCAAACTATCCACCTCTCCTGATCGCACCTCCTCCTGATGGCTTACAAGAGTCACTTACTGCACACGCCACAGGAGTTCTCGAGGCATAAAGGTCAGTGGGACACAGATTTCACGTCCAAGATGACCTACCAGCAAACTGTCCACCTCTCCTGATCGCACCTCCTCCTGATGGCTTACAAGAGTCACTTACTGCACACGCCATGTGACAAATGCCAGCCCTGGCTAGGGGCTATGGAGGAGGACTGCAGATGAGAGGATGGGGCTCAGTCACCCAGGAGCCTCCTCTCCCGTCACAAACCATGGACCCCAGAGTGACGTACTTTCTGCACATCGCAGCTCTGTGGCCCCATGTTGTGACAAAGCCAGAGACACCGGCAATTTCCCGCTGCCCTGGCCTGGAGGGACTCACTCACCCTCGACACTTTCTCAAGGCAGTTTGAATATAATGGATTCCTTCCCAGCTTACTACAGGATTTCCTACCTATGCTGCATTTATAGCAGGCTGTTTTGTTCATTTACTTTTTATGCTGTCTCAGGATGTGGGGTGTACTTGAGAATCGTTTGGGGTAGGAACATTTTTTTCCATATCTGGCTTCCTCCTGAAAACAGAGATATTTGGCATGTGTTCATCCATTGTATGGCTTCTCCCTTTACCGTGCACAAACCTCAGAAACCTGCCTCCCCCAAGCATCGTCTATCTTCCTCCCCTGTCCCCTGCCCTACGGGTTCCTTCTCTGCTCCCCAGACTTCCTTCCTGTCACCTCCGCTGTAGCCAGAGCTGCAGCCGCGAGGAACCTAATCATCCTTTCATCACTGCCCGCTGTGAATGAGGTGGTTGTCCTGGCAGTCAAATTGAGTTAAGGGCTGTGCTTGCAAAATCCAGAATTTATTCTGCTGGGGCCCCAGAGAAGGCCCTGAAATTCAATTTAGCAGACCGGGGAAGCAAGACAAGGAATCCCCAAGGTGGGACTATCAGCTTTTTTCATCTGGTTGCTGTAAGCTGTAGCCTGGTGTGGTGGTGGCAATACCCTGGGTTTTGGGGACAGATAAAGATTTAACTTTTTTTTTTTTTTTTGGCGGCTGGCCAGTATGGGGGTCCGAACTCTTGACCTTGGTGTTATACCACATTCTAACCAACTGAGTTACTGGCAACCCAGATTTGACTTTGAATGAAGACTCTGTCATCTGCTGCTGTGTGATTTTAGGTGAGTTAGTTAACTTCTCTGAGGCTCAGTTTTCTTACCTATATAAGGGAGTTAATACAAATACCTACCTTTCAGGATGTTGGTATAAAATACATGAAGTGAATGCTCAATAAATGACAGTCCTTACGTGTAGATTGGACCTGTGGCGTATAAAAATCAGTAGGAGGTGCCTGTGGCATATAAAAATCAGTAGGAGGTGCTGCCGAGAGGGCTGTACCCCGTGGTGGTCGCAGTCCCTGCTCTGCTCGAGTGGCACCAGTTGCTGGACAATGACGGAGTCAAGGGGTCACCAACACTGCCCAGAGCTGCATCTTCCAAGGCTGACCCACG
>NW_007734529.1:11245-12172 GCF_000696425.1 Galeopterus variegatus | reverse complement strand
CAGTCCCTGCTCTGCTCGAGTGGCACCAGTTGCTGGACAATGACGGAGTCAAGGGGTCACCAACACTGCCCAGAGCTGCATCTTCCAAGGCTGACCCACGTTCCTGCCGCCTGCCGATCCAGCATGAGGGTGTCATCTTGGAGACTGAGCTTGAGTGTCTCCTCCTCGCCTGTAATGACCCCATGATGAGCTTGTTTCTTGCCAGGTACCAAGTGCACCTGTTCACTAAGCCCTGGACACAACATCCTGCCCTCCCTGCTGGTGACTATCTCGTCTGAGGGGAGGGCCAGGGACCACCCAGTCCCCAGGAAGGGGCTCTGCATGAGAAGGGAAATCCTTCCCAGAGCACAGTGGACTCCCAGCTACCGTGCAGGTCCCTAAGTCCTTGTGCTGTCCGGCAGTCTTTCTGCAGCAGAAGGCAGGCTGGGGAGCGTCCTATACCTCTCAGAAGTGGGCTTGGTGGAAGCCAAGGGGAAGACCACATAAGGAAACTTTGACTGATTTCTTTCCTCCCTTCTTGGAAATAAAACAGGAAGACAGTAAACAACACACTAACTGAAACTTACCAGGGACGATGTGGTGGCTGCTGTTCCTATCTGCCCTGTACCCATTTTCTGCCCATTTCCCTCAATATGGGGAAAGAAAATGCTCAACAGAGCTGGGTCATCCCTCTGGCCACAGTTATTTGTCCATCAGTGTCCCTCCTTGGAATTTTGTGCACTGCCAGCGGGTGGGAGATGCCCTCTTTCCTATCTGTGCTCCAACTGGGGTTGATGTCGGCCCACAGAAGCAAACGGCCATGACCCCCACAACATGAAGAAGCTAATCCTAAAGCCAACTCCAGCCCTGCCCTCCTGGCGTTTGGTTATGAACCAGTTCATTTCTTCTTTTCATTTGTTTGATCAAGCTAGTTTTGAAACCCAAAGA
>NW_007734529.1:8709-10656 GCF_000696425.1 Galeopterus variegatus | reverse complement strand
TATGAACCAGTTCATTTCTTCTTTTCATTTGTTTGATCAAGCTAGTTTTGAAACCCAAAGAGCTCCTGACTCACCCAAGCACCAAAAGCCACGGAATCTGCAAATGCAGCAGGTGATCCTGACCCCTGAATGTGAATCAGTGCTTGGTGAAAGGATGTCAGGTGTCATGAGCCAAGTCTGCTTGCTTAGAAGGAAAATGCTTTTGTTACTAGAGACTTTAAAAGTTAAAACTTTGAAAAATTGTGAAGAACTGGCTGGAGGCATATTTCCTTGGTCCTTGGATTCTTCTACAACGAATACCTCGAGTTTTCAGTTGCTTTGAGGTGCCACGTAGAAGGGTCTCCACTTACTGTTGGAAATCCACTGACCTTTTGATTAGTGCACATTAGCTCTGCCTCTGGCCATTCCACAGGCTCTGGCTCTGGCACTGATGAGACTCTCTCTCATGGTGAAGACGTGCTCTCTGGACCTGCCGATGGATCTTGCCCATCCGTGTCTGCCTGGTGGTATGTTACAAAAAACCCAGGATCCTAGCTGTTTCTAACTCACACAGTAGCTGAACCTGTGACTTTAAACAAGAGATGACTCTTTCCTGCTCTATGTCTCAGTTTCCTTATCTGTAAACTGAGGATGCTAGACCAGAAGACACCAAGTTCTTTTAACTCTAATAATCTATGCTTCTTCAAGATGATTTTTAAACTGAGGTCTTGGCATTTGGAGTGAAATTAAGGAGCAAAGACTGGTATGTTGAGCTCTTCCACCTGAGCAAACACTACACCCACAAGTATAAATTCCTACTCACAGGCAGACAACAGGACCACCCTTGGAGTGGGAGAGATGAGATTTAAAGAAGCTGTTCTTGAGAGGGAGATCCTCGTTCCTCGGCAGCGAATAACACTACCACTGCCAGACTAGAGGATCATTAAAACCAAGTATTCTCGCACACAGAAATAGTGAGGCATGAATAGGCTTTTACATGCAACTTTAGAACCTCATCAAGGAACAAAATTACCATGGTGGATCAGATATAATTACTTTTTTGAATACTAATCAGTCTCATTGCTGTATTTCGTAATATGGGGGAAAATACGGTAAGAAAACTGGGAAGTATTAGGAAGTAAGGTCACATACACATGAAAAGTAACTTTGCTGAGTATAAAATTCATTGAGATGCTTTTCCGTGGTTTTCTGACAGTTAGTACTACAGAGAGGTCAGAAGTCAGTCTGGGGTTTGTTCTTTTATCAATAACTTGTTTGGGGATGGCGGTGGTTATCTCCTGCTGTTTCCTGCCTGGGTACTTGTAGGACTTTTTTTTTTTTTTTCTTGTCTTTCTAATTCAAAAATGTTGTCAGTATGTGTCAGGTGTGGGGTTTTTTTTTTAACTGATTTTACCTAGACAGAATATGTGAGCCCATTCAGTCTATACACTCTGGTCTCTTTCCAGCTTGGAAATGTTTCTTCCATAAAGTTATTATTACTTGTTTCTACTGTCCTGGTTTCTTTGTTAGTAACACTATTTATATTGGACTCCCATGCTCTGTGCCAGTATCTCTTTCTTCAGTAACTCCTTATTTTCTCTTACCATTTCTAACTCTGTGTTTTTTTCCTGTACATCCTGGAAAACCCCTCGAGGTTAACCTCCAAACCAACGATTTCCTTTTCTACACTGTCAGTTTTGCTTCTTTTTACCTCCACAATAGATTTTAATCCTTTGATTGCATTATTTGCCACCCATTTATATCTTCTCTCTTTACATGCTATCTTCCTGACTTTTCAGGTAAGTCTTTTACTGTATATGATTTTCCATAATTCATAGACCATGTCTTCCTCCAATCAAAGATACTTTTAAAATTTTCTTTTGTTTCCTATAGTAAACCTGTTTCAGAGGTCTGCTCACCTACCCTCAGTTGAGGGGGTATTGGGCATACTCATAATGCCCTTGGAAT
>NW_007734529.1:5760-8082 GCF_000696425.1 Galeopterus variegatus | reverse complement strand
TTCCTATAGTAAACCTGTTTCAGAGGTCTGCTCACCTACCCTCAGTTGAGGGGGTATTGGGCATACTCATAATGCCCTTGGAATATTAACCACATGCTTGATAATTTACAAATATGTCAGTATGTAAATTCATATTTTATTCTTATAACCCCCAACACCTTACACCAGAGGGAAAGATAGGTCTTTATTTTCTAAGGTCTTGGATCTTTTAGCCCCACAGGGGTGATAACAGCTCCTTCATGTTTCAGGAACCTCTGAAGAAATAGCCTCCATGAAAGCCTTTGTTTGGGAATTTTGGATCCTTCCAGGAAGGGTCCAGAACTGTCCAAGAGTGAGAGGGGAAAGAGCCTGATACTTTTGGGTTTGCAGAAAGATCCAATTCAGAAAGAGGGTGAATCCCCAGAGGCTGAGAACTGTGGCATCTGATCTGAAGTTTCCACAGGTAGTAGAAATTGACATCCTGCCCAAGTGCAACATTCTGGAAGAGGCTGAGATCTGGGGGTACATGAACTTCATCTCAGGCCTGCTAAGTGAGCATCACCGAAGCCTGCCTTAAGCAACAGCCCCAGTGGCTGGAGAGGACCCGAACTCCACAGAGGATGGGCTGCAAAAGGAGCCACTAATTAAGGGCAGTGACCACAGAGTCTAAGAACAAAGGGCCTTTTCCCAGTTTTCTTGGGCTGCATAAACCAATTGATCGTGAACTTCTTGCTGGCCGTGGTAAGTGGAGGGTTCACATTCAGATTTTATTGTATTTAGAATAATCAAGAAATGTAACTTTTGTTGCACTTGGGTTTTGTGGAGTGAGTCATCCTGCTTATATATAAAGTATTCCAGGAAATCCTCAGAATAATCCTACCAGGCAGGCATTAGTAGTCCCATTTGACAGATCAGGAAACAGAGGCACAAAGTTGGTAAGGAAGGTCCACAGCTCACTGTGGCAGTCAGTCTTATCTAGGACTACCAGGCGACTGAGCCCTCATCCACTACGCTTCACTTCTAGGGTATGAGGCCTACGTGAGTCGTTATCTGTTTTCCTAGTAATTTAGCAGGAAGTAAAAACAGAGACTTCCTCAAATATTTTGTAACAGGTTTCTTCTTCTCATAAATTACACTTTGGGATTGTTCCTTAAACTTGATGGATAATGCTGATTTATGAGAAGGGAGAGTGAGAAAGAGAAATGCTTATTTCCTAATATTAGGAGAGAGAAATTTTTAGATTTTGTAAACTAAGAAGTAATACCAAAAAAGGGGGAAAAAGAACAGGGTCAAAGTCAGGGAAGAAAGGATAAGTCACTGCACTTTTCAGAGCAATGGGCCACGAGAAAAACAAGAGGAGACAAAGGACCCTACATTTGGAGGGACTCTGCATTTGAAGATGACCAAGGATTTAACAGAAGGAAATGGGAATGATGCCAAATGTACTTATTAAGACTTAATGTATCATTATAGCAATCTCCAAGGTTTAGATGGAAACAATGGCGAAGTTTGGCTTTGTATGTTTTATAGTCCTGGCTATTTACCAAGTAAGAGTCATACTCATAGTTAGTTCTTGGGTTGTTGTTTTTGGTGAAGAGTAATTTTACAACAAACTTGAGTAGCCTCTATAACAAATGCACTATTGTGCTTGCATGTTATTACACAGTGGGTCAAAGAACCTGGTCAGACGATGGCTGTCCCCGCCCTCAGAGACTTGTGCCTCCTCGGGAACACAACCAGGGCCAGGAGCAGCAGAGGAATATTCTCAACACGTGTGACTTCCCAGTTTTAAATGCTGCATTTCTAACCCCAAAACAGCCTGTGGCTCTGTGTGGAGAAATCTTTAGCATGAGTTTCAAGGGGGAAGAAAGCAGTCTTTAAGTCGTAATTCTCTAGAGGATATCAAATGATCATGAAGAAAACCACAAAGTCATTTAGCTTCTGACTGCAAATTTCAAAGAAAAAGAGGAGTGATAGAAAATTAAAGGCTGCTGGAAAACATAGTGGCATACATTTAGGAATCATTGTATATAAATCCTTAGTTTGTTTCCCTTCATCCCTCAAGTGAGTCATTGTTTTTTTAATACAAATATATATCATGGCACATTCCTAAGACTATGATCCAGGTGGTTTTGTAGATATCAAGATGGAACCAGCTGAAATGCAGTTGCTTCTACAAAACCTGGAGTGTCTGCAGTATCTGAGCCACTTGATTCTGGAGGCACACAACAGAGACATCCGGACTTAAAATACAAGGCACACAGTAGCCCAGTGGTCGGTCACAATCCTAAAAGCAGCTTGACATATTTTTCTGCTCACAAAAATGCATGCCACTTGTCATGA
>NW_007734529.1:4242-5191 GCF_000696425.1 Galeopterus variegatus | reverse complement strand
CAATCCTAAAAGCAGCTTGACATATTTTTCTGCTCACAAAAATGCATGCCACTTGTCATGAAATTCTGGATGCAATTTGGCTGTGCATTGCATCATATGTATATAGAGTTACATGTTTAAATATAATTTATGACCACACCAGTCACGAATGGGAATAAATGAGCAAAGAATATAAATATATACTGCTTCTGCCTGGCGCTTCTTGAGCCTGTGGCAAAGCGGTATTCCCTGCCTTCTCCCTGACCAGCCACCACTTAATGCCATTTAAGTCAAAATGTGGGTTATGAAGTCCCTATTCACAACACAGATTGGCTGTGTACTTTGAAATTCAAAGCTAAAGCAAAAGATGAGATGTGTACCTATTTTCACTCAGGCACAAAATATATGATTCATTAGTAAAAATTCTCATATGCCTTTTTTTTTAAAGACCAAAGTCCACAAACAAAGACCTTATTAGGATTATTTAATTTAATTTTCCCTGGTAGCAGAAATGAAAAATCAAATACAGATCTTTCTAAAAACAGTTTGGCAATATGAATCAAGTATGAAGAATGTCTGTACTCTGTGGGAAATAGGGCTGTAGGAAATAATCAGAAATGTGGACAAAGATTTAAATACAAAGATGCTTATCAAAGTATATTTACAATAGAAAAATTGCAGAAAAAATCTGAGTGTCTCACATTAAGAAAATTGTTCAAGTATGGTCTCTCTATTCGTATATGAAAGAATATTATGCAGCCATTAAAAAGCATATGTCAGAAAAATTATACAGTAGTCTCCCCCTTATCCATGGCCTCACTTTCCAGAGTTTCAGTTATCAGCAGTCAATTGTGGTCCAGAAATATTAAATGGAAAATTCCAGAGATAAACGACTCCTAAGTTTGTTTGTTTTTTTTTCCTTTTTGTCTTTTTTACTGACCGGCAACGGGATCGCAACCCTCAGTGTTGC
>NW_007734529.1:2174-3302 GCF_000696425.1 Galeopterus variegatus | reverse complement strand
AAAAAAAAAAGAATGATTTTTCTATCTGCAAAAGTGTGAGGAAGGAAAAAGAAATTTGTGTATAGTACATATAGGGTTTGGTACTACCTACAGTTTCAGGAATCCACTTGGGTCTTGGAACGTATCCTCTGGGGACAAGGCGAGACTACTGTAGTACTAACGCACTCAAAAGGAGAAGCAGTCATGAATAAAAAATTGAAATATTAAACTATAGTATACTGTATATACTATAATCCTGATAATGTTTACGAACAGAATAAACACTGAAAGGTAATACAATGAATTATATTGGTAGTTATTGCTGCGTGGTGCTGATTCTATTTTCTTTTTATATTTTTCTGTATTTTCTACAGTGTCTACAATGACCTTGTATTAGTTTTATAATCTTAAAATAATAAATAATACAAATTAAAGAAAGTATAGCAGGCTCATACAAAGCACTGCACAAGGAATGCAGTTTTGGGATAAAACAGCTCTGTAGTTATGTAGAGTTTAGAAGAGTGATCCCTACATCAGCTTCAGCCAGGAACTCAAAAGCCCTCAACAGTGACAAAAATGCCCTAATGGGCTCTCGGAGCTTCCATGGACTTGTAAACCACTCAAGCTCTTCTCACATACTATGGACACATTCTCCACAAACAGAGGATTATTGAATCCTTCTGTAAGTTCCTCTGTCTATCCCCATAGAACATGACCTTGTAAGTCAGTGTCAGTTGTATCTGAAAGGGGGGCAGAGGGGCCCCCAGGTAACATGATGCGTCAGGACATGTCTGCAGCTCTGACAGGTGCAGACAACTCCACTCGTCTAAATATAAAGACAGGCAGTTTGGAAACAGTCTTTCCCACTTTCTATTCTGACCAAGCAGAAGAATGTTCTCTTCTGTAGTTCTCACTCCCAATGCTGGTTATTTTTATTTAGATTAATTTTGCAATAATTTCATTCAAAGACAAACAATGTTCAAATTCTCAAAAAAAGAAAAAGGAAAAAAAAAAGATTGCTCTTTTAAAATCCTGGATAAGGATAGGACCTAGAATCGGGGTGTTTTTGAAATGCATTAAGTTGAGAAGGAGTTAAAACATTAACAATGTTTTTTTTTTTTTTTTTTTTTTTTTTTTTTTTTTTTTTTT
>NW_007734529.1:0-958 GCF_000696425.1 Galeopterus variegatus | reverse complement strand
ATGGATGGATGGATGGATGAGAGAGAACTGAAGGAGTCACAGATGAGCCTAACTGCAAGGAGGAAGACATGCTACCACTGACAGCCACGAAAAAGTACAGTTGACGGAAGAATAACAATTTGCTACTCTTAGCCACTCCTAAGTTTTTTGGTTTATTGGCAGCGGGGAGGGGTAATTAAATGAAATTAAGGCTAACACTCAATGCCAGATATTATAAAAGAAACTTGGTGTGCATTGACTAAAGGGTTGAAATTTTCCATTCCCACTTTCCCTTTCTGTGGTCATAAAACAAGAGGGAGTGGCATGGCACCCAAGGGCCAGTCCAGCTCTCAGGCTCTGGGGCTCTGGGACTGCTGTGTCTTCTACTGGAACCGTCCTCCTGAGCTTGCATCCGGCTCTATTCTGATCGCAAAGGAGACTGGGCTCTTTTCAAACTCATAGACGCCACACTCCCACCTACCAAAACTGTGGTGTGCCACAGCTAAGTTTAGCCCCACTCTCCTGGTCTGAAATAGTCACCTACACCACCCGGGAAATTATTACCCACGGTTTCCTAGATCTATGTAAGAGAGAAGCTTCCAAACCCCAGTGCTGTCAAGTTGTATTTACTTGTCCCGACTCTTCCCCAGTTTGGTTCAGATCACCCTCTGCCTGCATACATTTTGCAATACCTGCTGGCTCTTTATTTGTGTCCACTCCCCTAGCATGCTCACTGCACTGGAGAAACTTTGCCAGCACTTGGCTTAATAAATCTTCAACCCACTCATCAGCTAACAAAAGGGGGTTTTGAGTTGGCAAAGGGAATACTGCATAGAAACTCTATTAACCAACCTCCTACTAATAGCTGGTTTCACAGGTGGTCCTTTATCAGATCTGCCCATCAGAAGGGAAGGAAGAGGGTTTCACTGTCCAGACTGGGAGACTGTCTGGGAAAGCCCTACAGAGCTGAAGGCTTGTA
>NW_007734528.1:91442-91739 GCF_000696425.1 Galeopterus variegatus | reverse complement strand
GTTCATGGGCGTAATGAATCATTTCCCACTTTGTTCATCTACCACATTTTATCAGTTCTGAGATACAAATTTTTCATACTTTATTATATCTGGGTTTATTAGCTCTAGAACTGGGACAATGCATTTACTAGTGTGTGATAGTTTAATTGGAAGCATTGTTGCTTTCTTCATAGTACTTGCAGTAATTCCAACAATTGATGGCCACTCAAACTTGCTGAAAGATGGTTCTTTATTCCCCCATTCTCTGTGTTTATGGGGCTACAACCTTTTTATAAAGTCTCATTGCCATTTTGGTAA
>NW_007734528.1:88164-91069 GCF_000696425.1 Galeopterus variegatus | reverse complement strand
CCCCATTCTCTGTGTTTATGGGGCTACAACCTTTTTATAAAGTCTCATTGCCATTTTGGTAAGGGAGCAGGGATTAATACAAGGGTTCAATCCACCTTCTTATCTGCAGTTAGATCATTTTCTATAAGAACTTGGAAACCTCAGAGCAAAGGAGAACATGCCAGGGTAAGAGTGAACCTCGGAGCAGGGATTAATACAAGGGTTCAATCCACCTTCTTATCTGCAGTTAGATCATTTTTCTATAAGAACTTGGAAACCTCAGAGCAAAGGAGAACATGCCAGGGTAAGAGTGAACCTAAAACATCCCTGGCTTTTTGACCATCTGCTGAATTCCCTGAGCTAGAATATTCCAACTTGCATAGGTTGGTCCCTCTGCTCTCCTTCCAAACATAGCCATATCCCACACCCAGGTGTTGGTTCTGTTCCTGGTTAGGAAGATTTAAAGAATGTCTGAAGTCTGATACTTCAGATTCAGTCAACTTTCCTGCTGTGCTCTCTATTTCTGGGATTTCGGTTCATACCTAGTTTTATTTTGAGCAAATCCCTGGGTCAGTAATAAAGATAGCAATCATTCTCTAGACTTGGGACTTTTACAGGAGCATTTTGCTAACAACTCAACCTTCCTTGGGACTGATATCCTGCCTCTCTAAGCCATTTCTGTGCTGCTGTTGGCTTCATTTGATGGTTGCTTTGCCTGTCTGATGAGCCATCCAACTGATACCCACCTCATATCTGCTCTGCCCTGACCTTTTCCCCATCCCTGCCAAAGACTGCCCATTGTCTGACATCTCCACTGTCTCCTGCTAGCAAATATACAGTTTGCCGAGGCTCCAGAGGCTCCCTACAGCCTAATATTTCTTTCACTCCCCACAGGTCTTGCCCATCCTGTCTGCAAAGGAGACCCGGTTCTTAGAAGCACCAGTGCCAGCACAATCAAGTTGGCTACATGTAAAACTAGAGAATGAAAGATCATTTCTATTTCTCTTCAGGTACTAAGATTCAATGATTTTAGAGTCTGACTTAGTGACTATCCTTGCAATACTGGAGCAAAATGATTGTTCAACTGTTTTGAAGTATTTTATTAAGAAGTGAATTAGGGTCACTATCATTGTTCAATTTTGTTCCCAGATAGTCTTCTACCTGGGGAAGGTGAGAGCACAGGGCTGTGGTTTCTCTGTCCTAGTTTTCCACTGCATAGATGAGCTTTTGCTCCTTGGTGTCCCTCAACTCTGCACCTATCAACAATCTGTATCATCAAGTAATCCTGCGTGATCTGTTTTCTTACATCACTTTTAACTCCCATTTCACATGAATGAGTTGACTTCATAGCCACAACTCTTGACAATGTTAATTCCATCCCACTGAGACATGTTGCAAAGCCAAGTCTGTACGGAAGGCGGCACAATGACAGGGTAATAATAGGAAGCCTGCAGCAAAGTGTCCAACAAATCTGGGAAGAACAAGCCACGATGTCAGCAAGGAATGGAACAAATCAATGTCATCTGTAAAGCCGTGCAGACCTCACCGGTGAGTTAAAGACTGTGGCAAAGAGCTGTCTGCGGGAGTCTACAAAAGTGACAGATTAATGTTTTAAACAACGGTGATGCCGTCCTGGGTTACCTACCAAGACAGCAGATGACAGGAGTGAGCACCCTGATGCAGAATCATAGGCACCTCTCCAGAGTAATTTCAATAAAATAAAAATATGACAAAACACCTCTTTCTGACCACCTCTTTCATTCTGCAGGATTCCATCTGCTTTGCTCTGCCATTTTATCTTCCCAAATGCCTTATTTGCCAAATAAAGTCTGTTTATCACAGTTTACTTAATTCATCTCAATGACACAACTCCATGAAATAAAGACAGCCACATGTCTTGGTAGTTTAAGATGATATGAAATTCCATTAGGTTTGATTGCAAATTTACTCATACTACTGTATCAGTGACTCTTAACCAGAACTTTTTTCAATGCCTGGTACATTCCCCAGAACTACAGAATAAAAATTTATAGGTAATAAGGCCTCAGCATGTACATTTTGAAAATTTTTTTCTAGTGATTTCAATGCCTAAATCTGTTTGGGACTGACTATTCTACTTACAACAATAGCACATAATAATGGCAGTTAATATTTTAAGTATTTACTTAGCATGTACCCTACTCTCCTAAGTGCATTACATGCATTAACTTATCCATTTCTCACACTGACCTAATATAGTAGGCATTTTATTGTCTGAGACATCTCAGACTTAAAGAGGTTAAATAGCTTCCCCAAAGATTAGCTGGGACTGGAACAAGAAGTCTAATCCAGATTAACTGTTTGGAACCCAACTGTCTCAAAACTAGGGCTGTTTATTTTCACCATTTTAATGGAGGCTATAGAACAAGGAACAATACAGCCAAAATAATAACACAATTTTCTTTAATGAGGAAGAACTATAGCTCATCATTTCATGCTGTCCTTTATTTTTAGTTTTCCCTGCCTGCCTGGAAATAAACTATTAGAATTATTGTATCCAACCATAGGGAGGAATTATACTCATTGTACTATTCAAGTTCATACTACAAGTAAAATATTTCCTTCTAATAATAGTCCTTTACTTTTAAGAGGGGCATTGCCAACCTCAGATATACCCAACAAAGGCAATCAGGATTGTGAGGAGGCAGGCTCCGGTGCCCTTGTCTGGGTTTATAGCGCACTGGAGGATGTAGCCTTCTGATATCTAAGGAGTAAAAGAAAAATATCAGAACCCCAAGTTCAGCCAAAATCCATGTCTTGCATCCTTCAGGTGGACTTTGCTTGTGGTCACTCTGTATTCATTGCACCAAATGCCCACCTCCTGTCCTACCCTTCCCCTGTTCCTGGAGTCTAGGAAAAATGCCTTTGTCTTTCAGTTTTACAGAGA
>NW_007734528.1:72282-87889 GCF_000696425.1 Galeopterus variegatus | reverse complement strand
CTACCCTTCCCCTGTTCCTGGAGTCTAGGAAAAATGCCTTTGTCTTTCAGTTTTACAGAGATGAATCACAACATTGCTTCATTTAATTACCATCTGCTCTGTATGAGCACATTCCTGACCTCACCCTCACTCCCTGTACCTGGGAAGAATTGAACGCCACTCTCATAGCACCAGCAATGCTTTACTGAATTCATTAATTACATGCCTGTCTTCTCTCCTAGGCCATACATGTCTTGATGGCAGGAACCATGCTTGTTTATTATTATCACCTTCTCATCTAGCGTAGAGTATATTCAATAAGCGATGAATGGATGGATGGATGGATGCCTTAATGTATGACCTCAACAAATAATGTTTGGCTCGATATGAGAAAGCCTGTGACAGCGCATAGGCAGAGAGCAAACTCATAAATGTTTCTGAGAAAAATGTAAAAGATGAGGTTGAATTACTTTTGTGGCACTTCTAATGCAAACACTTTATGATCTTTTCCCACGGATTGCTCTCTTTTACGTCTGCACTCTCTTTCTCTCTCTCATCATTGTATGTATAACTGAACTGCTTCAAGAAAAATTCTATTCAGAACAGAAATATTTGAGTGACAAGATGATGTTTATCCTTTCTCACTCAATACTCTTTGTTGACACTTAAGTAACTAAACATTCTCATCAGTGGAATGACTACACATGGTCTTATCACCAAACACCACGAACACTTCATGGGATCTACTGACAGAGTTTTGCGTTGTTGACTCTCCTCCCTTCCTGGAACAAGCCCTTCTGAGGGTTTCCAGGACATGGTCTACTGCCCTCCTTCCCGCCTCTCTGGCTACCCTTGCCACTCTCACCTGTGGGTGTCTCTTCCTCTTTTAAGTCACCATTATCTTTGTGATTCTTTCTAATTTCTATTTTCTTATACTTTTTTCTGAATAATCTCATCCATTTACACAGCCTCAGTGACCAACTCTTGGTGTTTATGAGTCTGGTCCACTGAAATCCATTCCTAAAAACCAGAGGGTCACATCCAAAACTAGAATCGACCAAAACCTGCAAACCTGCTCCCACTGTTCATTTTCCAGTCTCACTAAATGACACCATCCTTTTCCTAAGTTGCCTAATCACAAAATTTATGTATTATTCTGGACACCATCCTCTCCAGATGGACATAACAAATCATCTCTAACCTGTCCCTGACTGGTCCATTGACACCACTCCAATTCTGTCATCAGTATCTCTTGCCCAGATACCCGAACTTAATATCTTAGTCGGTCTCTGCTTCTATTCATGCTTGCTTTCAATCTGTTCTGCATAAGATAGCCAAAAATTATCTTGAAAAATAACAAACATGATCATGTTATTCATCTATTTCAAAACTTTCAGTGGCTCATTATTTCTTAAAGATGAAAATTAAGTTATTAACATTTAACCTTTCAATGGCTCAACATTTTATAACATTAAAGGAAATATTTCTTACCACAAGCATCAACATCTGTCTCTCATAAATATTGATATTATTTGAAGAATTGAATGTGTTAAGCGAATATTACTCGGTAAGCCTATTTATACTTTTCTTTTTTCTACACATAAAAATATAGGCTTCTGAATGTTAACATAGTGTTATCAATTTGAAATTACAGACATAACCTAAAACACCTAAAACTTCTCACCATGTCTTCTTCCAAACTATAGTATTGTTTAATAGTTTCTAATAATCACTAATTACAATCCAGTTACTCCCATCTTCAATGATATTCTTCCTTTGGTTGGCCACCAAGTAATGTATGTGACCCTTTCCAGAGTGAGGAAGAACACTGCTCTGACTCTGAGAAAAGAACGAGGAGATATTTGCTTTCTATTGACCTTGCCTCCAAAGTGCTCTGTCCAAATAGTGCAATCCACATTCAGAAATTAATAAACTCAGTCATAAAATTGACATTTTCAGACTCTTTTATCCTACATCATTTTGATGGCAGGATAATCTATTTTCCCATCATTTACCTTCTTTCTAACATAATATCATCTAATGAATTTTATTGGTAGCTCTTTGAGAGGTGAGTGTCTGTCAGTATTTCAAGACTAGGAAGTGTCTCAAATCTCTCCAGTGGATTCACAAAGTTCAGAGAGTTCTCTCATCTAATCACTGGAAATACAAATTTGTCCCCAACAATAAAGTGTTACTGCTGCTGAATTTCTCTTTAGTACCATGGTATCGGATTTCTCTGGCACAGAAATGAAACACCAAAGGAGAACCACAGGTGTGTCTTCAGTTTTTTGTGCTTACTCGCCTGACAGCAAACCCCCAAATTTCAATTATTTTGGAATTATTTTTATGTTATATTAGAAGGCAAGAATGACACTACCTTTTGCTTCCAATTCTCTAGTATCTACCACATACTCGTATTAGGTGCCACATAAACATTGATGGAATGAATGAATAAAATAACCGTAGGGCAACAGATATCTGTGTGCAAAGCATTCTGCAAGGTGCTGAACGATACAGGAAGGGAAGGTGTGGGTACAAGATTAATTCAGGTGTGGATCCAGGTGGCAGTGTTAATTCTAGTAAAAGAGTTGAAATCTATGCATCACTAACCAGAATCTAAGGTAAAATGCTAAATTGTGATGAGAGAGAGATAAATCAATTTCCCCTTAGGGAAGATGGAAGGGGGCTAGAAGAAAAAAATCAAGGACAACGTCAGGAGGCGGCATTTGGGATGACAATGAGAGGTCATTATTTGACCATGTGAAAAGGTAGAGGAAGGGCATTCCATATGGAAAGAGCAGCATGTGAAGGCAAAGAATTGGGCAAATACTGAATGTGTGTGGATGTGTTTTAGGGAGTAGAGTTCAGACTAATTGAAGTATAGGGCGAGACTGACTATCAGGCAAATGAGACTGGAAGTTTGGCTTAACTAAAAGGTTAATATTCAACAACAATCCTAATTTTTGTCATTTATCGATTTGGATACACCATCTCATCTATTTCCATACTCCAAGTAAGAAATCCTTTGACGTTTTATTGAACTCATTTGTTTCATTGATAAGAAAACGTTTGATAAAATTTAACCATTTTTTGACATCTGAGGGTCAACAGTGTAAACATGGGTCTTGTACTATATTGCACTGCAAGGATGTTAGATTGTCAGTTCCTAAATGTCCCTGTCAACTGTAGAGCTTTTTCATAATTAGGTGGACACAGTAAAGTCCTTGGCAGTTGTGGACACAGTGATCCGAAGAAATAGCCATTTTCTTCTGCTTCATTTATGTTGTTGACAATTCTCTGTCCATTTTTCGTGTGTATCTTTCAAAGCTCCCATTCCTCATTTGCCTCCAGAGTGGATTTTAATTGCTACTGTCACATCTAATGTTGATTGAGGGGCCTAAGGTTACCATCGGACTGACATCAGGTATGAGGGAGTTATTATTATAATTGTACCCTAATGTAATTACATAATAGTTTTACTATTTGTAAAATAACAGCTGTATTGTTACTCTATTTTATCTTTGCAATGACCTAGTGAAGGACTTAGAATATGTAATATAATCCATTTGTGTAAAGAGTGAATTGATAATCAGAGAGGTTAAGTGAATAATTTGAGATTACTTAGTTAGTGGCACAACAGAGACAAAAGAGTGACAGCTGGCCTAGTGGCCTTTCCTATCCTTGATAAGGTTTGTAATATGCATATGCATGTCAACTCTTTTGTTTCATCTGTGAAACATATTTCCCCACTGCTTAGCTAGTAACATATTCAAAACACGAACAGTTTTATATTAACTTTTTAAAATCCAAATGGGACAACAGGATCTGATTCTACTGTTCATATCACACAATACTGTATATTTAATTTAAAAAATACTCACTTTACTAAAGTAGCTTCATGATTTGAACATTTTAGTGTGATCCATTCTTAGATCAATTTCAAAAGACTGAATTTAAACATAACTTCAAGCTGTGAAGGTTTTAGTTTCCTTTCCTTTTACTGTTATGTTTTTTTCTTTTCCTTTTCGAAATTCCTCTGCTGGGAATGAATTAAATGCACTCTCTATAGGTATACATGCATGTTTGCATCCTGATAATCAAACAAGAACTTGTAGGAATGTAGCAGTGATGAATGTACCACTGTCAAAATAGTTTATATATGTCGGAGCAAAATGAACTGTGACCAGCAGATTCCTTTCATAGTCAACACCCTTCCATATCTCTTCAATATGTGGAAGTGTCTTAATGGATGTGCATTATCAATTTTGTGGGCTTATTTTCAGTCATAAAGAATAGTGTACCAGATGCTCCTGGTACACTGAATTTGTCACACTGTAGACAAGCTAGTATCATTATGTGAGACCACAGGGGAAAAAATAAAAGATTCACATTTAATCCATATTAACTACCAAGGGACCCATCAAGGCAGTTGGGCTAGCTCATGATACAGCAGCTTCCAGCATATTAGCAGCCCATAACAACTTAGTTATAATGAGCTGCAAGATCTTACACCATAAGCTCAACTCCATTCAAGTGAATTAAAGTATATGAATTCATGTACAAAGTATAACCTTAACATCTGTCTGTGCTTAGCCAATATTTTGTTTATGCCTTTTAGGAACAGCCAAATTATCTTTGTTTCCCCTGAAACTAGGTAGTGTAATTTCCATCAATTGCAGTTTTACCTGATAGAGAGGACCGGCCTGATCCCCATTAGCCTCCCTGGCTACAGTGGTGGGCGGCAAGCTGCTCACGATTCCGGCAGCTGTTTCCTACGTATTAGGGCAAGATATTCCCAAACAACTTTACCTTGCTACTCAAATGGGAAAAGTAATAGTCTAGTCAAAAATTAAATAGTCAACAAGACATGCATACCTAATAAATACCGGAGAGCTTGTATTTAGTTAAGCCAAATGACTTAAATCATATCCTCCTACACTGAGCGTGGAGAACCTTTCTATTTTAATAAACTTAGGCCATTTTCTTTTCCATAAAAGCAATGCCATCCTTCCCTTCTTTAGGGACTTAGGAAATAATATCTTTCCTATTATAATTGTTATTTCTATTTTGCAGATGAGGAAACAAAGGAATAGACTTGCCCATGGTCACCAATTGCTAAGTACACAGTTTAAGGTGTTTTTCCATGGAGTTTTATGTATAGGTTGAATAAATAAATATGTGAATAATCTAACTTTCCTATTCTTTTACTGTCTTAAGCAGCAGGTATATATGAATCATTTGGATAGGGTTTTCAAAATTCACATCTTACCTCCAGAAACTTTAGCATGAAGAAAAATGGATGCTGCATGTATCATTATGGCTTTTTGAGAGTTTTACACACCCAAGCTTCATCTAGTTCTAATCGGTCTAGACACAGTTCCTTAAAAGTCCCATAGAATTTATATGTGGATGGGATCTAGAGAGTCCTTTCATTCATCCCTTCCTCTTCAACAGTCAGCCTCTAGGGCATCCTGGAGTGAAGTTACCAAGTCTAGCAGCTCAAACTCAGATGCATCCCACTCCACTGAAGGACAGCTCCGGTTGCCAAAATCATAACATGCCTTCTTAAAAAAAAATCTAATAACCAATTCTGATCCTGACTTCTGTTCTAGTTCTTTTTCTGATTCACCAAAGTATTACATTTACCTTTTCACTGATACACTACACTACACAATATTTGAAAATGACGTCTTCTGAGATTTAAACAGGGGCAGTTTAGAGATGTCACCATTGTTTTTAGGGGTCGCCTCATTCTGGCCACATCTTTACATTTTCTCTCTTGTTTGGTGATGACTACCCCCCCCCATTCATAATACCAACATTTCACACATTATTTCAAATAGGCTCTGAAAAGAGTAATGTACTTAAGAACCATCACTTGTCTTATATCATTGAAATTGCACTTCCACTAATGTAATCTAAGACTACATTATCTTTCTTAACTTTTCCCAGTAGCTGCCTCATATGAAACTTGAATTCAACTAAACTTCACATACTTTTTTTCTAAACAGCTGCCAAGCCAGACTTCCCTGTACACAAACCTCTGAAGTTGGTATCTTTGAACTTACAGACAAGGTGGACACTATCCCAGATTTTTATCTTTTTGTTTTTATCTCATATTCTTCAGGATTTTAGGTTCTTCCTGAAACCTGATGCTGTATTAAACACATGCATATTTTCTTAGTCTTGTGTAATCTACAAATTCTATAAGCTTGCTTTCAAGATATTACTCCAACTCTTTGATTACAGTTTTGAATAGAAAGTACATAGCTCGATGCTTTACCACAGACTCTTTTTTTCACGTTGATAATGATCAACTACACAGTGTAACCAAAGGGATATATAAACATATACCTAATACATTTCACCAGCATTCAAAGATCAGCGCTCACCTTGGCTGGTTTCCTCGCATCTTTATGGAGTACACTGTGATGTCAACATCTTATTGGGCATCTGCAAATGGCTAGAGGTTATGTGCTCATTTGCAAATGAAGAACAATCATTCACAATTGTATGGTTGTCTTCTTCAGTGATTCCCAACTCCAGTGATAATCAAGACAGAAGGTCTTACAAGAACAAATGTCTAAGCTTCATAAATTACCTATTTCTCATGTGTCAGGTTTCAAATGTAATTTTTAACTTCCCTACAATATGCTGAGCTGCACAGCTCAGCTGGCAGCAGCAGGAACCTCTGATGTGGGGTGCACAAGACAATCTAGTGTAGTATGGGGAGTAAAGGTGTAAGCATATATTTAAAGTTACTGTTCTCATCTTTTTACAATTAGGCTTTATTATATTTTCTAACATATAAATTTTGGTACAGTAGTACATTTATGTCACACACAAATAAATGAGCATAAATCAATGTTCTTGCTCAAGAGAATTTTACTGATCAAGGAGTGAAGTTAACAAAGGTCTCAGGTCTCTCCAGACTGCTGGATGAGAGATCCACACAGGCTAGGCCAGGACCCAGGTGAGAGCCCACCTTAGCCAATCTGTTCTGCTCCACGGCTAACATGTATACACCTAACCATGCACTGGGAAACCCTCATAGGAGAGACAGTAAAATCCTATTCATTTTGAAGGGATCATAGAGTTGAAGCTTTTAATATTGCAGTTATGGAAATTGAGGTAGAGAGGGATTAAGTGACTAGAATGAATAGCTTTAAAGCACTTGTGGGACATACCAGGGAAAAGAAAATGAAATGAAATAAAGTTAATATCAGAGCTGGACCCGATTCTATTCCATTGCTCTTTCTCAAAATATATTACCCCAACACAGAAATCCAAATCCAAAGCCAAAACCAAAAGCAAAGAAAGAAAACAAAAATAAGAAATTGGGGTGACAGTTACTTAACTACGTCTTTTGGCACCGCACTTATGCTGACCAATTTTCTGGTTAAGCAGAGGGAAGTAGCAGCTGCAGTGAGCTTTCCTGAAGCCGGCAGCATCCCTCCTGCAGAACAGTCATCTTCCAACTTTAAACCCATTTAGAATTCTGCCTTCACAAGTTGTGAATATGCACATTGTTCTAAGATGAATAACACATTATTAAAAAAACAAATAGTGATTTACAGTATAGGAACATCCATTCAGTCTTGCTTTAGTAATATTTATTTTTTTTTTAGTTTTTTATTTAAATAGAATAATCAAAACTTTAAAGTTGTACTTTAAATTCATCATTCATGGAAGTAATTCAAACAATGTTTTACAGATTCTAGATTCTCTTGCGAAACATCACTAGTATACCTGCCAATATCATATGCATATTTTAAGGGTTTTACCATGGACTCTGATGTCAAGTGTTTGACATGATTAGCAATATTAATTATCATCACAATGGGACCTCTGAAAATTAAGTCTAGGCAACTTTCTGTTGCAAAAGTTACGTGTTTTGACTCTAATATACAATAGGAGACTAATCTCAAGCAAGCAATTTGATTACTTTACATTTTCTCAAAGATCATGATTCTTACTTTCTACAAAATCATGTCATACTTCATAGCAGAGAAATGGCTTGGCAGAGAGAAGTTTAGAAACAAATTTGCCCCCTTTTTTGAGCCTTTTAACAGTGGACACTACATTTATTTCAAACACACAGATGGAAGAGGAAAAGCACACACTTTACACATGACTTCACATGGCACCTGCACCGCCATGATAAGAACGTCAGCTTTTTTGAGCCTTTTAACAGTGGACACTACATTTATTTCAAACACACAGATGGAAGAGGAAGAAAGCACACACTTTACACATGACTTCACATGGCACCTGCACCGCCATGATAAGAACGTCAGTATTCTGGTGAGAGAGTTTTATTCAAAGCACACACACATCTTCTTAAAATCATACAATTAGAGTGCACTGGGGCCGGTGTACAAAACTAAGCCTCTGACCACCAATCCTATATTGTTTCCACTACACCACGGCTAAGGAGCTTACTTCATAACTGGTTAAACACAGTAAGAATTTTGTCTCCAATGAAAACTCTCATTTTCTCAAAGTTTCTCAAAAACGTCAATGCTATCTGCAAACAAGACTGATGGTAAAGTCTCCCTGGCTTCCTTTTAAAAATGAAAGTGATCAGTAAGCTCTTACATAAACTTGATAGTGTTAGACTCGTTTGGTCTCCTTAGGACAGTCACAGTCTCTACTTAATCATGATACTCTCTACTCCTAGATTATTTTTCTTTTGAGAGGACGAGTGAGTGATAGTAATAATCATTGACTTATCTTCTGTTCCCCAACAGAATGACAGCTTCGCGAGGGCAGTGACTTCATTATCTCTTTATTCCTAGCTCTAGAACAGTGACTGGCAAATAGTACAAGCAAAGTAAATAGTGATGTCATAATAACTTTGCTATGTCAATTAATTAAAAATAACCTTAAGAGATGCTTTGGAAATATTAAGCATCCCCAGACTTAATGAATAGAGTAATAATGATAAACAAGGCTGCACAATAAAGGCCAGCAACACAATGGCTGCTAATGAAAGCAGTGAAGAGCGAAGGAAGGAGTGGACGGAGGAGTGAGCAGGACATCCTAAGAGTCGCCTTCTAGCACCGAACGGCCCGTCTTGTCATTTCCCCTTGGTCTGCCCATCTCCCTGTCATTTTATCCTATGTGTTCGTGCATGTGCACAGTATGAAATAAAGGTGGATGGCAGCGAGTGGGCCTGAAAAAATACAAGAGTGAGATGAGTCACACGCCCATCAAACCCTCTAAGCTCTTACCATCTTGAACATGTCACCTGCACCAGTCTCCATTGTGCGGTGCCTGTCTCGTCTCTGTCCTGTCCCTAACACACTGCAGAGAGCTCTCTGATCACCTTTGAACTTGTCCTTCTGCCTCCTTCACACTAGTCTCCGCATCTGTAAAATCAGATATGTGGTTCTGGATTGTTGGTGGGTCAAGCAGTCCTCAAGGGGACCTATTAGAAGCAGGATGTCCAACCCACGCTTTGAGATGCTGAGTCAGGAAGCTGCATTATAACAGTTGCCCTGGGTATTCTGATATGGGTAGTTCTCATAGTGCCCCATGATCAATCCATGAGCTCCAGCCCTGCAGGACTCCAAATGAGAGCATGCTGATGGAATGGGGCTGGGGGCGGGGGTGGGGTGTCAAAACGTTTTCAGGAAAAGGGAAAAGTGCCTGGCTCACTTAGATGGAGGTGAATCTTAAAGCACAACAGAGGGAGGGGTAGCAGTGAGGGGAGGTCTATGCACAGGCAGAAATCTGTGAATGTTTTCCAAAATCTAAGTGAGATGTTTAAACTGACCAGTGCCATTAGATAGAAGGCTAACGGAGGGTGAGTTTCATAGTTAAGCACACATGGGCTCAAAATCTTGCACTAATTTATTTCCATGATCTTGGAAATATCATGTAATGAAATAATTACTCGGCTTAAAGTTTCACATCTAAGTACAGGGATAATATCTAATACATAGGGCCCCTGTAAGTATTTAACATGATATCGTAAGTATATAATCGGAAACACGGTGGATATGCCCAATAATTTAATCAATTTTTATTTCAGAATAATAACAAAATATAAGGAGGGGTCAGGTTTTAAAATGTTTAAATCAGAAAATGCAAATTTCCTGTTTAATTCTACATACTCAGAGATGAAATATGTTCCTAAATGGAAAATGTCTGACATTTGGCCAATATGTGTGCACTACATTTGCCAAATATATGCCCAAATGTACCAGAGTCTGTAAATTACTGTCAGGTCCAGCACAACACCAGCTACAGCGCCAGCTTCTGATGCTGCCAAAAGAACCCGGGAATGGCTGGGCCAAATGGCTGGACCACTGATGGGCCTGCGATTTTATAGGTAGAGCCTCACGGTTAATGCAACGTCTCCCTCTTTAATTCTTTTTCATCTCCACCTCTGTATTTAGGATTACCAATTTTTGGCAGAAGTGCTCAGTGATAATGTAGGTGCAGTTAGTCTCCAACCACAGCAAATAAATTTAATTACATTTAACATTTCAACACTGAACGTAGTATCTCTTGAAGAAACTCTGTTAATGCTGATGAAAATTACCAGAAATTGGTTCAGAAAAGCATGAGGACTTGAAATGAACTGAAGCAGATGAAATTTGTGAAGAAGGAATGTGTGACTAATGTGGAGGCTACACAATAAATAATCATATTCAGACTTCCTCTCCTTGTGGAAACACGTATTCACATGTGACACTACACATGCAAAATAGTAGCTGAGGCTCACGGCACGCAGAAAGCCTCTAATTATCTATTTGCTTCATACTGAAACAATCAGACAGTTGACCAACACTTAAAATTAGCTTTTCATGTTTAAAAAAGAGCAAGTGTCATTGGAAGGCACAGACTAATTCAGTATTTTTACTCCTAGAGGAAGTAAGTCTTATATTTTTGAAAAATGCTCACGCACTGGGGGAAGGAAGGTCACAGTGCAACTAGCTGCAATGGAGTATTTGTTAAATTCCTAGAGCTTGCAGAGCTTATTTTTAAAATCACATGTGCTGAGTTTAATTAAACTTGTCAAATGTAGGATGAATTTAATGAGATAGAAGAAGGTGACTTGATCCACAAATGACAAAAATATACGTTTTTATTATGATTTCCAGGTAAGCCAGTGTTAGATGTGGCCAAATTATACTAGGTATCACCATGGGCATGATTAATATTGATCGGTAATTCTTAGGATTCTAAAGATGTATTTTTTTTTTGTGTGTGTGGAACTTAAACAAAGCTGCTGATTGAATAAAATCCAGGCCATTGAATCACTTTTCTCATGTTAATGGAGGATAGAAATATGAATAAATACATGATTTAATATTTTAGAGATTATAGATACTTCTTCGAGTGCTCTTTATTTTAAAAAAAAAAGTACTTTGGAGAATACACAGATAAATCACAGAACTTTAGGGAGAGCTGAAGTATTACCCTAATAGCCATGCTTTTTACGGTGGAAGAAAAAGATTGAGGAAACAGAATTGAAGGCATTTGTCAAATTTCCACTGCTGGAGGGTGGCAAGAGAGGACAGGATTCTGGATTTCTCACTAAGAGTCCATCTGACACCATCTGCCATGCCACAGAAGGGAAACACTCAACTCCTATTCTTCTGTGATGCAGGAGCACTGGCTAAGAGTGTTTGTGCATACACAATTGTGAGTCTGCTGCCTGTAACTGACCAATTTCTCTCCTGCTTAGAATAATGGGTTGCAAGTAAGAACTTTGAATACTCGCTACTGTATATATACTTTTTAAATCTTGGGGGAAAAAAGCAGATCACTGTATATTTGATGTTAGGAAATACATATGTTCAGATCCTCATTTGTTCATTCAATAAATACACATGGGTCTAAGTGCTGGGAGCATATCAATGAAAAAATCAGACGAAAATCCCTGCCTTCATGGAGTTGACATTCTACTGAAGAAAACGAACTGAACAAAACTAATGTACAGATTACACAGAGCGCTGCCTGTAGTAAAGGCAACGGAGAAAAATAACTTAGGAAAAGAAGATGGTGAAGAGGCGATCGTCAAGAAGAGCCTCACTGACAAGGTGTCCCTTGAGCAAAGACCTGAAGGAAATGAGGGAGTGAGGCCCATCCGGGCTGGGGGTTGAGGAAGAAAAGGGGAGCTGGGATGGTGTTTTAAGCAAAAGTAAACAGCAAATACAAAGGCCAAGTACTGGGATTATGTTCTAGAAGAGGCAAGGAATTTCCCACACTAGAACAAAGTAAGCAAGAAGGAAGAATCTTAGGAGATGTGGAAGAGACTACGTGGCAGGTAGCAGATCCTGGAGGCTCCTGTGGGCCTTGTGGCCTTGACTTTTACTAAGCATAGAGTAGTAACAGAACAGGATTTACATTTTCCCAGCATTTCTCTAGCTACTACCTGGAAATATCTTTTCAGTCAATAGACTATAGTCACCGATTCATGGTTATTTTGTGCAAGTCACTTAATCTTTCTTCATCTCAGCTAGGTTGGGAGGGTCAAATGAACACATTTAAACACACTGTATAAACTATCACACTGTTCATGGTCTCCTTTGCTATGCCACACTACAGCAATTATTTAACTACATCACAGTTATTAGTTTGCAATAGGTTGGGAGGGTCAAATGAACACATTTAAACACACTGTATAAACTATCACACTGTTCATGCTCTCCTTTGCTATGCCACACTACAGCAATTATTTAACTACATCACAGTTATTAGTTTGCAAGTCTGGATCCTCACCAGATTGCTTAGTTCTTGAACCCTAGGGAATGTCTCTTTCCATTTTTGTATGTGGCACCTGATACAATGTTTAGCACACAGCAGAGACTCAACAGGCATCTGTTGAATATAAGGTATTGCAAAATACAAGAATTATGAAAGAGTTATGAAACAACTCTAAATCACAATCCAGGTGTTGATATGCTACCTGCAAAAACACAATTGTTCCTCACCCATTCCAACTGGAACTTTGGGTCAGAGTTACTAGCCAGGGTTCTCCAACTTCACAATATAATTAGCCGAATTGGAACAGATCTGGAATTGTCTGGGCAAATATATTTTTTAAACAATTGAAATCATTTTTCTTTTTTTCTTAATTGTGTGGATAAAACTTATAAGTAATATAGCCCAAGAAGGATTTCACAACTTGGCATTTGAAAAATCTCATAATGTATTTTTTTTTAAAATCACATTTTGTTTGATTCTCAGCTTCTGTTTTAAAATGCCATCTGAAGGACCTATTAGTAAGTCTTCAGATGCATCCACATGCTATAAATAGCTGGATTTAAAAAAAAAAAAAAGAATAGCTCAAAATAGCTCAAATTTAAAATATTTATATTCTGTGATATGGGGTAATGGGCAATCATACAATCTGAGTTTACTTTTTATTTTTTAAAACTCTTTATTTGGATCACATGCATATACTGTGTCCTATAATTTGAGGATTTATTGTCACTTTATTCTATTACATTGATGTTACAGAAAGCATGAGTGCCTAAACACTATATTCCTAAAGTGAAACTTCACAGTTATTTACTCATATTTATTTAGTCATTATTTAATAATGGTCAATATGGAAAACACTTCCAAAAGTCAGTTTTCTTAAATCGCTATTCTGAATCTATACCCCATTGAGATTTACTTTCACTTGTTAAGAATGAAAAGATTTCTTAGCCTTAATACGATTAACATAAACTTTTAACTTTTAATTTATTGAAATGAAATATGTAATAAGAGATGTCCCCGGAGTATATGCAAGCCTTCACTAGCCTCTTTAAAAGAAAACATATCCTTGGCTAGGCAATTAAAATATTAAAACATGTGACAATATGTTTCTAATAAAAAGAAATTGTTTTTTAAGTCTACTTAATCATTCTTCAAATTTAGTATCTGAGTTACAAAATTATTCAAATTTCAAGTACAACTAAAATTAATTAAATAGAAGTTCTATCTTGTGATTGTCATAATTAAGATAAAAATTATTGTGTCACTATTATCCATTTGAAAACACTTTAATTTTGAAAGATAATACCTAAAAAGTTCCTGAGGCATTCCATTTCACTGTACTTGCAATTCTGCAATGTACCCCTATCTTACAAATATATAACAATCTAATGTCCAATTCTACAGGTGGATTGTCATCTTGTTAAATCACTAGTTTTCTGATTTCATGAGGTCAAATCATTACAAATTTTGGTGAGTGATTCTCTCAACAAGGCACCTGAATAAAAGCAATCTGGAAACACTTGGATGGTAAAGGTTTTCTATAATTATGGGATATGTGCGTGCCATTTACACCTGCACCATTCAGAATGATCAAAACATGTAATTACTGTATTCTAGTTCTCACATAAAATGTGTCGNAATCTGGAAACACTTGGATGGTAAAGGTTTTCTATAATTATGGGATATGTGCGTGCCATTTATACCTGCACCATTCAGAATGATCAAAACATGTAATTACTGTATTCTAGTTCTCACATAAAATGTGTCAGTGAGAACCAAATAATCTCTCCAAGAAAGGGAACACAATGTAACAAGTTAGCTGTCCAGTATATTGAATTTTTACAGTTACTTTACACTGACATCAGTTGGTTTATTTTTATGCTTTTACTCTCCATGAATAATTTCTTTCTCGGTGAGGTTATTCATTTAATAGTGTACTGAAGGAAAAAAAAATCCCACCATTTTCAAACCAACTCTTACTTAATTTTTACTGAATTATAAAGGCTACTTACATGGATAATCATAACTTTCATAAAATCTAAAGTACGTGTTTATGGCACACCAAGTTTTAGTAAAAGCAATTATTAAAGGGTTATAATGGTTAGTTAATAGGGAAATGGCACATCCATCCTTACAACCACTTTCTGTTTAATCTGGTTATGTGACTTTTACAATTTTAATGTTTGTACATGGAATAAATGAACAATTGTGAGGTCAGAGATAATTTTTTTCCATATTTTCACAGACTCTCAACCTTCAGCTAAAATCAGCACAAAAGCAACATTAATAATGAAAGCATTGACAAACCAAAGGCGGTTAGTTTTCAGTTTGTTTCTTTTACCTTGGCTGTACCTTTGGAAATAAATGGTCCTTAAATACTTGAAAACTGTGGTCTGGGCCAACAAGTCGACTAGTCCCAGAGATGAAGGGTTGCTCTGCCCTCCTTCCCCAGGCCCGGCGCGGGCGCTTCCAGGAGCTCCACCTGCACCTCCCTCCCTGCACCCAGGCTCAGAGCAACCACAGAGCAGCTCACCAACCGCCCAGGGAGTGAAGAACAGCCTCGAAAAAGTCAGGACGCCGAATTATCATAGTTTAATTTCTGCTTTCACTCGCAAGCAGTTTAAGAGAAAGCAAAGCAAGGCGCATCAGAGATACCACAAGCCTAGTGGTTGCCGTCTTAAAAGAGAAGAGAATAGAGTTCAGCCAGGCACAAAGGTCTCCATGGCAACAGTGAATTTAGACCCCCATTGGCATTATTTATGCAACATTTCATCACAAAAGGACCCTCCCACTAGCCTGCCTAGCAAATTCTAGTTCTCTAATCTTCCATTCCTTTTCCCTGGATTTGTGTCTGTATTCTTAGCTATCTGCATCTCAACGTAAAAAAAAAAAAAAAAAAAAAAAAAAA
>NW_007734528.1:68445-71914 GCF_000696425.1 Galeopterus variegatus | reverse complement strand
CAAAGAAAAAAAAAAAAAAAAAAAAAAAAAAGATCAGAAAATGATGCTCAAACTGAATCTAGACTTTGTTTCCCTGGTAAATTCAAAAGCAGGAGATAGATTCAAGATTGCTTAGAGTTCGTATTTGAAGCCAGTCTAGTTTTGATGTCAATGATGGACAGTTGTTTGACAAACACATTTATTCAAATTATTTTGTTTTTTGAAATGAAATTGCAATTCAAAGGGAGTATAAAAGGAGTTCAAAGTCCAACTAACCCAAAAGGCTCACAGAAAAGATAACTTGTCTAGAAACTAACTTTGAAGTTGAATTTTATGTACTGATATCCACTGCCACCCACCCCCAGCTATTACAGCACCTCAAACAAGTCCCTTGAATCTTTTACCTGATTCTTACTAATTTAGCCATGACTTCCAAAGACATAAATTTAGCAAAGTATTTTAAATACTTTTTATTGGACTGTGTACCAAATGGATCCGAGGTCTACATTTTACAATTAGATGACCTAGGGCAAGTTATTAAAAACAAAGGTAACACCCCAAAGTAATTAGGTTGCTGTGAGTTTTAATAAGTTCATATCTGCACAAGTAATTTCTTCAATTCTAAAACAATATAAAATATAAATTGCTAGAAGGGTATTTAATGATGTTGAGAGGAAACACTACTAGACCTCATTTGAAAAGACTTGTGTTTAGTATTAACTCCAATGAGAACTAAACAAGGTGACTTTTAAAAATGAGGTTTTGATTATTTCTAAAGTAATACAAGCTTATTGTTAAAATAATACATCTTTTATAAAGTACAGGGTAGTTTGTGTTCTACACACTCCCAGCACCAATCCCAATCTCCTTTTAATACAATGGTATGTCCAGATCTAAATCATTCACCTTGATTTATTTAGATCTTAACTGATTCTATGTTGTCTTTAAGACAATTTTGCAAGAAAGGTTCATGAGTACCTGTTTCCCCTTCATGCTATCTGAGAAGATTTTCTGTTGCCTGCAAGGCAGGCAAATGTCCCTATAATGCAACCCCAGGAGGCATTATTCACCTAGATTAGGATGTGCATGGTACCTCCAGAAGCACGACTCACCTTCATTCTCTGTGGAGGGTGTCCCTGGGATTGTGCCCTACTCAGAAGGTCATATAGCTTTGGTGTCTCCCTTTCCTTCCTTGTAATTCTGAAGAAATCATCCAGATACCTTCTGACACTGAAAACTGCAGAAGAGAATTAAAAAGCCAGACTGATAGTACCCTCTTGAAAGAAAATTACTTTCTCAGGGGAAAATTGTTGTAAAAATAATAAAAAACCCATAAATTAACTCCCAGTTATCTCTTTCTACATCTATTGCCTTCCTTTAGTTACTTTTATGTCTTTTATTTTCTCTTGTGCTTTTATTTCCTCATACGAGTCCTCTTTATTTCTGCACCATCTATTCTTCTTAGTGCTTCTAATGTGGTTTCATTTCAGAAATGGCTTTATTTTTTCCTTTTCCCCTGATTTTTCCATGAGCTTTGCCAGCTCATTATTATTCCTTTCATATCTTCTTTGTCTTATGATCTCTGACTTCATTTTTTTAATGATTTTAAATTTTGTTAGGCTATAAGAAAAGAATATGGTTAACTTTCTCTTATATTACCTGGGGATAATTTTATTTTTCTGGAGTTATAGTCTTATTTTCTCTGCTGTTTATATATTATCATTGTGTTCCTTCTCTCTCTGATTCGTTTCTTAGATTTTCTTTGAAAGTGTGAAATGACTGTCTTATATTGAAACCTTTCAGTTTACTACTTATTTTTGAATTATGGCACCCTTATCTTGGCCTGACTTTTACCTAACAACAGATTGGTGAGGGACGGAGTGTGTGCATGAGGGGAGAGAAGGCAGCTGGAGCTGAAAATGCAGTTTTTCAAACCTAAGGGTACTAGAGATGGGGGGGAGGGCACGAGAGGGGTTGTGGAGTAGTAGGTCAGGTAAAGGGCATAAAGAAAAATTAGAATTTGTAATAATAAATATATGAAATAAAAATGCAGATCTTGCACTACCCTCCCTCACTCCCACCCTGACATTATTCTTTCTTGCCGAAGCTTCTCTGTCCTCTGCAGGGCTCTCTGTCTCTCCTGTGTCCCATCATGTCTTCAGAACTCAGTGTTCCAGTTAGTATTAACTCCAGTGGGGACTCTGGGTTAGGAGCCTCCCTACCTACCTACTCACTGCCTTCCTTCCTTCCTCTTTTTTTTTCTTTTTAATGAAATAGGAAGGCTGTATGATATCTGGAAAGAGATGTCTAAACTCTTCATACCTCCTTTATATGACTTTGTGGCTGATTCTGCTCCTGGTACTATTTTAAAAGGAATGTTATTCCCCCTTATTTTTTTTTTTTGTATTTTTGATTTATTTTAATATTACCAGGACAGAAGTAGAATAAACTCACTGTTGTGAGATATCCATAAAATGGATTAAACTAAATCCTAAAGAGGCATAAATATTTGTTCTTGACAAAATTCAACAGTCATTCTTAATTTAAAAAAAAAAAAAATCCTTGCAAACTAGAATAGAGGGAAATCCACTCAATTGTATAATGACAAAAAACCTGCCTAAAAATTATAATCAGCATTAAATATTAAAAGCTTAGATATTACCCTTAGATGCTCACTATACAACATTTCTGTTTAACACTGTACTGGAGGTCTTAGGCAATAAAGTAAAAACAAAAAGCCATTGTTCAAAAACATCTATTTTCTTTCTGTATACTAGCAATTAAAACAACAATAGTATTTATAATATAACAGAAAAGCATCCAATATCTAGAAATAAATCTATGAACATGATGTAAGACCATCTCACTTAAATGTTACACAACACTATTGGAATTAAAGCAGAAATAGATAATTGGAGAGAAATACCATGTTTATGGATTGGCAGATCTAATACTGTTAAGATTTAATCTCCTTGTATTAATTAATAGATTTAACACAATCCAATCAACAGCTCCACATGCCTTTTTGGCGGGAGAGGAGACTGGGGTAATGGAGAGTGGATTCTAAAATGTATATGGAAGTGCAGAGGGCGAAAAGAGCAGGCGGTCGTGAAGAAAAAGAACAAATCTGGATGGCTGAGCCCACCTGATGACACGATGGGTTATGACACTGTAGTAACTGAGACCGTGCATTATCCTTGTGAGCAGAGACAGACAGAACAGTGGAACAGGAGAAACCCTAGACACCAAGGCACATACACTCCTGATTTATGAGAATCATGATAGTGCAGAGGGAAATATGGTGTCTTTACCTGGTGAATAAATGCACCCCGACCCCCATCAAAAAAATAAAAAACTCAATTCCACATGGAATGTAGGTCTATGGGTGAAAAATTAAACGAGAAAGCGTTGAGAGTAAAATATGCAACACATAAGTGACCTTGACTTAGCCAAGGCTTTCTTTCACAGCATGTGAAATGCTAACAATAAA
>NW_007734528.1:66408-68282 GCF_000696425.1 Galeopterus variegatus | reverse complement strand
CATAAGTGACCTTGACTTAGCCAAGGCTTTCTTTCACAGCATGTGAAATGCTAACAATAAAGGGAAATTGTAAAAAAGTTATAAATTGGAAAATTCCAATTACCAAAGATACCATTAAGAAAGTGAAAGTGCAGTAATGGAAGAAAATATTTTATCCTCTCCCATTCTGCATATGTATGTGTGGAATGCAATATAAGAGGAAACTAATAGGCAACACAATAGAAAGTGGGCAAAATGCTTGAACAAGCACTTCACAAAAGAAGATATCCACATGATCCACATAGCCAGTAAATAAATGAAAAGACGATTAACTTTATTACTCACCAGGATATGCAATTATAACCACCATGAAATGCCACTACATATGCACCAGAATGGCTTAACTGAAAATCAACTACATTGTATATTGATAAATTTTTTTTTAAAATGTAGGGGAAAAAAAAAAAGAAAATGCCTTATGGATAAGGTGATTCTTGAGCAGAGACTTGAAAAATAAAAAGAAAGAAAAAAAGAATGGTTTAATTGAGAGAGAGAGAAAGAGAAAGAAAATGCCAGATATTGTCAAGTGCCAGGTGTTCTAAGAAATTTCATAAACTATGAATGGGAAAGTAAAATGGTGAAATAAATTTGATGTCAGTCAATCTCTTCTAAAGCTCATTATATTCTATTTCTTAGTATTTCTACTCCTAAGTATATAAGCAACAGAAATGGGTACATAAGTCCACCAGATATCATTGACTATTATGCTCAGATCAGTTTCAACCGGACACTAGTCACAATGCTCAGTAACTAGAATGAATGCTGCATGGTGTATATACACAATGAAATACTATACAGCAGAAAAAGAAATAGACCATCGATATCCACAATATTATGACTGAGTCTCACACACATGATAACGTTCTGTACTTGATGACATATGTGCTTTTCTATATTTATATTATACTTAGAAAAATAAAGTCCTAAGTTATTTTCAATCCTAGATTTCTAGAAGATGTAAGAGGCATGCTTGTATAAGAACAGGAACATTATTAACCTATTAAATTGTTCTTAATTAAAAAAATAACTTCAGAGGTTTCCAGCAATATCTTTGCCAATTTTATTTTTTAAAACAAAGGATTTTTACAAAATAAAAGTATAACCGACGGCTGGAGGAATCACCATTTGGTGTAGTATAATTAATTTTAAAATAATTCACTGTGCTGTAGTTATCTTGGAAGAAAAAAAAAAAAAACCCCAGGAAACAAAAAGCCATCCCAAAAAACAAAACAAACTACATTTTAATGTCCTAGCCATTTTTATCTACTAACACTGACAGGAAGGTGGAAGAATAAGCAGAACTAACTAACATGGGTAACTACAAAGTGATTTACAGATAAGTTTAATGTCAATATTTTAATTTTTATTTTAATAGCACTTGGTATTTAGAAGAGACTTTTTAAAAGACTTGACTCTTTCCTGAAATTTTGGCCTTTCGTTTTCAGAGAATCAGCATTCCAGTGTAAAACTCTGTAACGCTATTTATTATCCTTCCAAACTCTAAGGTATAAAATTACACGTGATCGACAGCCAAATTACTGAGTCTCTCCTCCAAGGGGCATGGTGAAGCTCCAGCACAAAGATTCTTTTGCAATTAAACAGTTGCAAGGAGTAATATTTTTAGAGCCAGCTCGGCTTTTCATTTGTAGTCCGGCAGTTATCTTTGCTGTCCATGACCAAAAAGGATTGCAGAAGGTGGTAAAGGAAAGAAGAGGAGAAATGGAAGAGGTAGGGAGTCAAAGCAACAATGCTGGTCTTCAGCCTAGGGCCCTGAGAGTGACAGCTACTTGCATGAAACCCCGGTGCTGCCTGCTGCTGCCCTAAGCTCTTGAAAC
>NW_007734528.1:62575-65360 GCF_000696425.1 Galeopterus variegatus | reverse complement strand
AAAAAAAAAATCTGCTTCATGGAATGAATACTCACAATTGCCTGTAAAAATGCCACAAGGCACCAGTTTTATTATGAATATGCTCTAACTAAAGTCAATAAAAACAAATGCAGAATTCTCATTCTTAAAGCAGTCTCTCTCTCTCTCTTCCTCTGACACACACATATATGCGTGTAAGCTCTGGAAGAATGCAAAATCTTACATTACAAAGGATGGTTTCTTTATGGCAGAATTAGAGACATTTTCTGTTTATCACCAGATGGAACATGTCTACCATATTTTACCTTTTTCCATATCTCAAGCATACATTTAAGGCACTGTCTTCTAAGATGTAACTCAGCTCACCTGACTACTAAGAAGATTGCTTCTTAACCTCCCAGCATTAAAAGTGGCATTTGTTTCAGTTTTTCGTGTAATCTTGTGTCTTCATTTGACATCCTTTAACATTTATGGAAAGTGGTAATCATGAATAACACTCTGTCAGAACAGAGTGGGCCCTGTTTCTTTGGCTGGATTTAGATATTATGTCATTGCTAGGCCGAGGAACGTAAGGAATACCAATAAGAAAACGCACATGACTAAGCATTTTAAGTTCTTCCCACAATGTGTTTGGCTAAGACACTAGCCAAAGAGACTACTTTAAAATCACTTCTTTGTGAAAAAAAAAAAAATACTAAGGTTCAAAGAAATCAGAGGCATGCATTTAAAACAAAATGAGTAAATTGTTGAAAGCATACCACATTTCAATACATCAAATCATAGCTATATAAATATTTTTGTATAATTAGTTCCTTAGCAGATATTGTCCTTGGGTATTATCACAATTCCTTACATTTAGCCTGAATCATTCTGTCCTCTAACTTTAAAAAGCTAACTTGTGCCTTGGGAAGTTAGGACATAAAGGACAGGGGTTAAAGGTGCTGTCACAGAGAAAGGGATTACAGAAGGAGAGACAAACTCCACATGACTGGCATTCCTGTAATTCTAGGACTTGAGTGCTCTCTTTGTGCTTTTTGTTTGCTTGTCAGCATTTTTTAAAAACTGATGCAGTATCTAAATATTTGGTCAGCAATCTTTCACAAATTATAGTGTATTTGTGACATTCCTCCTTGAATGCCTAAGAACAACTAAATTCGTTCTCTGTCCCATGGTAGAGGTGGGTGTGTGTGGCGAGGGGTAGGTTGCTGACCGAAAAGAGGCCAAACTGATCTACAATAAAAGGACTTTGCTCACAGATACCGTAGCACTGCACATAAAACAGATGTGAATAACAACAGGCTCAGTTATCATTTGTCAAAATATTATCCTTTGAGAATTTGGAAGACTTTTTATAAGACTTTTTGAATACTCCTCTCTCTACTTAGGAACATTGCCCATATACTGGTATCCTAAAAAGGGGGGTCTTGACTGCATGTTACAACTTAAATTGATTCTACAATTGATAATGAATTATTTGAAATAGGTGTTTGTTTAGAGGTCTATAGTCTTTGCTTACAGCTCTTTAAAACTCCTGAACACTGAGGTTGCTCTCTTTATAACTTTAGTCCATCTGGCATTTTCAATTCTGCTCACATCATCTGATGGATTGGATGAAAAATTAAGCCTCATTTAGCTCTGTAGACTTATACTATATTCTCTGTTTCTTGCTCTAAGTTTACAACTTTGCTTTAGCCAATAATGTGTTTTCCTTAATTCATGAACAAACACTACAAGGCTGGAAAATATTTTTTAAAAATAATGAATATCTTTCTTGCTCTAAGTTTACAACTTTCCTTAATTCATGAACAAACACTACAAGGCTGGAAAATATTTTTTAAAAATAATGAATATAAGAAGAGATGGCATTTTAGTGAGTAGGCAATTCACCACTGGATTAACAAAGAAAACTCACTCCGCACACCACTGATTAAAATTTGTGATTCAAATTCCATTTCTCCATCTACCATCTAGGTTTTCCTCATCTGATGCTGCAAAATGTCCAAGACAATCACTGAAGAATCACTTACTTAACAGGTTTACTTATATACATTAACATAGCACATGTGTAAACACATTGTTTTTTGTATCAATGTGTGAAAAGCATTTGCTGACACCTAAGTTTTAAGCAATATTTGAAGCACGCTGAAGCAAAGAATAATATATCTATGTATAATATGTATCAAACATTTTCTATAGATGTATTAAATACCTTATATGTTTTATATTTTTAAGTTGAAAACATATGGCAACAATTGAACCAATCCGTGTGCACATTTTGAAAATGCAGATGAGACTAAGAAATTGTATTTCAAAATTATTGTGCAGAACACTCCCAGACAATGATGTTAGTAATGTAAGGTTTGATCTGGAGAGAAATGTTGGCAATTAGCTCAGCCATAAGAGCAGAGAAGTCAGAAAGTAATGAGAGTATTGGTGGTAAAATACAACAGGAACCAACATGTAAGTAGACATTGTGAAGGCAGCCAAAAGTGCTTGTGTTCCGAGATTGAATGAATGAATGCTGACAGATATGGATCTGAATTAAATGAAAAGAATGTAAGGACTTCCAAATCTAACAAATACTATAACTTGACTTGCTTAAAGCAGCAAGGACATTTGTAATGAGCAATACACTATCTTAATAAAACTATATATAGATGTAGAAATATCTTAGAATATCTCACCTCTGAAAGGAAAGTATAACTGAGGAGTATGTGAATATGTATTTGTATTGATATATATATGAACAAGAACACAAGCACATATTTCACGTATACATAATGTTGAGTAACACATTAGTTAACTT
>NW_007734528.1:60781-61332 GCF_000696425.1 Galeopterus variegatus | reverse complement strand
TAACATCTAAAACCAAAAATATATGAATTTAATAACACAAAGCTAATTTATATCAAAATTCTTATTTGGGAAGTTAAATGACTAGGATAAATATAGAAAATACTCAGGCTCATATTAAAATATGCTTAGGTACTTAGGTGCAGCTCATTAAAGAAAGCACTTGATGTAGTACAATGTCTCAAAACATTCATTCTCAAACACTTCAACTCTCTAGAGGGTTTAGCCAAGTGGGGAAAAGTGACCCCCTTCCTGACTACCTTTTGTTCCCAAGGCTCTGGCAGGCAAGAGCATTCTGCCAAGAGTGTGGTAATTAAGTTCCTTTAATAATAAAGGTATGTGAAGCATTATGAGGCTCAGTTTCTCTTCTTAAGAAAATTAATAATATAATTCCTTTTAAAATCTATTTTATTATAAAATATGTCATCACAATAATTTAATTTTTAACATTACAAATGGCTCATAACAATGCACTAGCTTCACCATTTCTATATTAATATTATCATAACTAGAAAATTGTAGGAAGAGAATTTTAGAGGGTTTTTTTTTTTTTT
>NW_007734528.1:58306-58723 GCF_000696425.1 Galeopterus variegatus | reverse complement strand
TTTTTTCATGTAAAATGCAAAACCCAAGATTATTATTTTCCCTAAAAATAAAAGGCAACACATATAGACAGAGCTTGAGTGTATGCTAAACAACAAATATTGCAGAGAAGACTATTACATAGTCCAACAAATTATTAGAAATGTCTCTGGTTTCTGATTATCACTCATCCATTCATTCAGCACATAGCTATCAAATACCTATTTTGTTCCCAGCACGCTTCCGAAGGGAGGAAAAATAGACAGATATGGCCCCACCCTCACATGGCTTACAGTCCAGCTTTATTTTGGAAACATTCCATATCTCATATCTGCTCTTCTAGAAATTCAATTTTATCTATTTTAAGCAAATCAGTTTCTTTTTCCTACAGTAACTTTGTACACAGTAAACATTTAATCGCAGCTTAACAGATGGAATTA
>NW_007734528.1:55829-56251 GCF_000696425.1 Galeopterus variegatus | reverse complement strand
TTTAAAAAGGGGGAATTTGAACGGAGACACACACAGGGAGAATGCCATGGGAAGATGAAGGCAGAAATCTAGGTGATATATCTACAAGCCAAAAATGCCAAAGATTGCCAGTAAACCATCAATAGCTAAGGGGACAGGGATGGGACAGATTCTCTCTCACAGCCCTTGGAAGGAACTAACCTTGTCAACACCCTGATCTTGGACTTCTGACCTTCAGGACTGCAAGACAATAAATTTCTGTTGTTTAAATCAAACCAGTTTGTGGTACTTTTTTAGAGCAGCTCTAACAAACTAATTCACACACATGACACGGTGAAGTTGACCCTTGAGACAGCCACACAGATATATTTTGAGCAGTATGGTCTCCATTATTGGCATATATAATTATCACCCACTTAAAAATAAATAAAATAGGGCCGGCC
>NW_007734528.1:55130-55777 GCF_000696425.1 Galeopterus variegatus | reverse complement strand
AACAAGAACACAAGCACATATTTCACGTATACATAATGTTGAGTAACACATTAGTTAACTTGAGAACTATAGGAAAGCTAGTATCACAAATATTTTTTTATTTTTTCCATAGCATCATTTTCATTTTTTTTTTCTGTTAATGGCCTAATTGAAATGATCAGATTCCATCCATCTCCAATTTACACACTTTTTCTTACAATACTATAAAAAATGCTATATTGCTCTATATGAATTTTTTTTGTGTGTAGAAACGTTTCCTGAAAGACACATCATATTGAATTGTAAGTAACTGAAACAGATTTAATTCAGGTCATTAAAAATAAAATTTAGATCTCTAAATTCTAACATGGTCTGTTTGAAATCCTTAATCACTTAAAATTTGTTGAAACTAATTTATTAGATTTAATTATTATTATCTAATTGTTTACTTCTTACAACTCATTAAGATTTTAATAACTGATATTTTTCTAAATGAGAAAATGTATCATAATGATAATATGCAAATATATCTATTGCCTTGTATTTTACAAGATGGATTTACATAAATTATCAGTTTTGATCTTCTTAATAATCTTTCAAGTAGCTATAACATCTAAAACCAAAAATATATGAATTTAATAACACAAAGCTAATTTATATCAAAATTC
>NW_007734528.1:52822-53356 GCF_000696425.1 Galeopterus variegatus | reverse complement strand
ATTTAGGAGAGGGTACTTTACAACAGGCACCCTAACCACAACAATCACAATGATCTGTTCCCCCTTTATGTCTTTATCCCCAAAATGCGACATGTACTATCATCAGAATATAAGTATAAACATCATTCCTTTGTAAATCTATTGAACAAACTTTCATCTGCATTTAGCATATCAAAAAGGTGGCCACCTACTTTTACAATATGAATGTTGTCAATTCTTGTTTCCAAAATAGTGTCTAGGAGTATTCCAACGTGAACCATCCCATGAAACAAACACAGTTAGTTTACCCACATTACAATTATTAATGACATAGTTGCAGTGACTGATGTTTTTCAACTTCACTACCCATTGCTGGTGTTATTGTCAGGACCGCCAGTGCTGCACTGGGACTCTCGAAAGAACCTCTGTAAGTATCCAAGATTACCCTGCCACATACTTGCTTTGAAAGCAAAATAGACTGGAAGCCCCAAAGGAATCCAGAGTAAATGGCTAATCACAGAGTTTGCTAGATACAGCTTTATTGTCATATTTTTT
>NW_007734528.1:48308-50619 GCF_000696425.1 Galeopterus variegatus | reverse complement strand
GCCTGATGTCACTCGTATGTGTAGTCGAAAAAACGTCGTTCTCATGGAAGTAGAGAATAGAATGGTAGTTTCCAGAGACTGGTAAGGGGAGGGAGGGAGGAAGGGGAACAGGTTGGTCGGTGGGTACGAGGTTACATTTAGACAGGAAGAATGAATTCTGCTGTCCTAGGGTGACTATAGACAACCATAGTGTATTGTATATTTCAAAATACCTAGAGAAGAAGATCTTGAACCACAAACAAGTGATAAACGTTTAGGTGATGAATATGCTAACTACCCTGAGAAGATCATTATACAATGTATGCAAGTATTGAAACAACGCACTGTACCCCATAAATATGTACTATTTTAAATAAATAGAAAAATAGTAAAAAGAAATGAGGCTACATGTGTACTTCTGGAGATACAGATAGATAAAGATAAAATGTCTTCAAGATTCATTTACTAACAATGTCTAAGGAAAATCAGGATCATTACGAAGGAAAGACAATGACACACTGTTATGGGTTGAATTTTATCTTCCCCAAAAAGTATGCTGGCATCCTAATCCTCAGAACACANGTTATGGGTTGAATTTTATCTTCCCCAAAAAGTATGCTGGCATCCTAATCCTCAGAACACAGGAATGCAACTGTATTGGAGACAGGCTCTACATAAATATAATCAAGTTAAAATGAGGTTATGAGGGAGGTCCTTAATCCAATGACTAGTGTCCTTTTAAAAAGGGGGAATTTGAACGGAGACACACACAGGGAGAATGCCATGGGAAGATGAAGGCAGAAATCTAGGTGATATATCTACAAGCCAAAAATGCCAAAGATTGCCAGTAAACCATCAATAGCTAAGGGGACAGGGATGGGACAGATTCTCTCTCACAGCCCTTGGAAGGAACTAACCTTGTCAACACCCTGATCTTGGACTTCTGACCTTCAGGACTGCAAGACAATAAATTTCTGTTGTTTAAATCAAACCAGTTTGTGGTACTTTTTTAGAGCAGCTCTAACAAACTAATTCACACACATGACACGGTGAAGTTGACCCTTGAGACAGCCACACAGATATATTTTGAGCAGTATGGTCTCCATTATTGGCATATATAATTATCACCCACTTAAAAATAAATAAAATAGGGCCGGCCTGGTGGCGCACTGCTACAGTGCGCCGCTTGAGAGCGCAGCGGCGCTCCCGCCGAGGGTTCGGATCCCACATACAGACCAGTTCCCGCTCACTGGCTGAGCGAGGTGCAGACGCAACACCAAGGGTTGCGATCCCGTTGCCGGTCCCGGTCCGGTACGGGCGCGACACTGAGGGTTGCGATCCATTGCCGGATACGAAAAAAGACAAAAAGGAAAAAATAAATAAATAAATATATAAATAAATAATAAAATAAAATAAAATAGATAAATATGGCAAGGAAAAATTATCTACTAAAATAATTTCAATAGTAATCATATGATTTTAATAATACAGTTTTTAAGAAACAGCAAACATTAATTATCAAGCATAAATTCATTTAGAAGTTAAAGTTTCTTTTATTAGATGATCTTAAAATGGTTTGGACTTCAACTGATGCAAATTACTGCTATTTGGATATGAGTCCTTCATGAAAAATTATGGAAAGAAAGGTGCTCAGCATTCTTAGTTACAAACTCACTTCTGCATGATATTTCTTGTGTTTATTCAAATACTGTTTTATTTAACTTGGACCTGTTAAAAATGTCAAACTGTCAACATCCCAAATGGAAGAAACTCAAAACTTAAGCTGAAAGTCTGTGAACACGGCAGGCATCAGACCCCCTCCAACTTTAAAAGGTGCACGCCTTCTGCTGTAAGCAGAAATTGATACATAATTAGGCCCCACGCAAGGAATGTGTTTCAGGTTGACACTATGCATTATAAGAAACTCTCAAGTTCATTATAAACGATAAAAAAAGAACCCAGGGGAAAATACTCTCATAAAATATAGCACCTCTGAATTTTATCAACAATTTGCAACAAACCTAGAAATAGAACCTGCCAACTTAATGCACTGTGCTACATGCAATGTGAATCTACCTAGAGCAGTGGAAGCTCTAAAGAGTCCTATTAAATTCTGAAACACTGTGACTCATAGAAACCCAGAAAACACATAGTGGGAAGTAGAAATTAATGCAGTGTTATCTCAGCTAGGCCCAAAGCTTTCTACATCGTCTACTTGCTGAAGATTACCAAGGCTTTCATTCCAGCTCTGCCTCTCTACTGAGCTCTAGTCATCTCCAGACTTGACATTTGCAATGGCTATTTATTGACCAGGCTTCTGTAAGTGCACACA
>NW_007734528.1:36643-48143 GCF_000696425.1 Galeopterus variegatus | reverse complement strand
GTGAATCTACCTAGAGCAGTGGAAGCTCTAAAGAGTCCTATTAAATTCTGAAACACTGTGATTCATAGAAACCCAGAAAACACATAGTGGGAAGTAGAAAATTAATGCAGTGTTATCTCAGCTAGGCCCAAAGCTTTCTACATCGTCTACTTGCTGAAGATTACCAAGGCTTTCATTCCAGTTCTGCCTCTCCACTGAGCTCTAGGCATCTCCAGACTTGACATTTGCAATGGCTATTTATTGACCAGGCTTCTGTAAGTGCACACATCCAGAAGAGAATCTGTTATTTCTCCCATCCCCCCCATCCCATCACCCCCAGCCTTTCTTCTCTCCCAGTCACGCTCATCTCTGTCAATGGGACAAAATCAGCAGTCCAGTCCTCGGGGACAAGAACATGGAGGAGATTCCAGACACATCTCTTCCTTATACCCCACAGAAAACACATCCACAAGTTTGTGCTGGTTCTGCTGTCCTGCAAAGCGTATCTTGAGCTTCTCCAGTTCACATCATCTCTCCCAATGCCACCTAGCCCACCATGTCTGGTCTAGGTTTCTGCAACAGCATCTGACTTAGTTTCCCTGCTTCCCCTCTTACACCGCCCCCAGCTCACCTACTGCCTCCAGAGTCTTTCTCCTCCACAGAGCAGGCAGACAGGTTTTCAAACTTTTAATCACATCACTTCACTCCTTTGCTTTTAAGCTTCCCATCAAATCATCCCTGTCATCATCATCAAAACCATCCACAGGGCACCTGAGGATCCTGGATACGACAGGACTCTGACTACTCTTCTGCCTTAGTCTACTTCTGCCCTTCCTTCTTTGTACCAACCACATGACATTTTTTCCTCCTCAGTCCCATGAAGCAATGCCTTCAGCCTGGATCATGCCATCCCTAGACCTACGCATGGCTTATGCATCCTCCTGTTCTTCCTTTATGTCTGTGCAGACTTTGCTTATCAGAGAAGCTCCTGTCACCTGGCACTGCCCAGCCCTGCCCTGCTCGCTCTCAATTTCATTCCCTATGCATTTTGTCTTCTTCACGCCACTCATCACTATCTGAAGCTATATGTATTGTTAATTTATTTTTTTACCTTTTGCTGTTCTTTTTGCTTACATATTTATTATTTATCTCCTCCAGTAAGTAAATGTGATTTAGAAATACAAGGGTACATTCATTGACCAATTCCTCAAAGAATGACTGTGTATTGTAATGATGAATAGGCTAACCATACTGATCTAACCACCACACATTCTACACAATTATTGAAATTCAATATTGTAACCCACATGTATGTATAATTAAACAATAAAAAAATTAAAAATTAAAAACACGAGGGTACTTCAGGAAGTTCACGGAAAAATAGAATTAAGAGATAATACTAATCTTTCCATGAACATTTTGAAGACCTCCCTTGTACGCTTTCCTATTTATTTTCCACAAAATCTGAGGACTTTTTTTTCTTTTTGATGAATTATGAGTAGTGGATCTAAGGTTGCAGCTATTTTTTTCCTAGTGAACATGGAAAATATGTGCTGTTTAAGAGTATGAATTTCTTTCCAAACCAGTGGCTCTCAGTGGACCCACTGTCACTAAGACAGTCAGTCTTAACTGAAGAATTATTAATCACTCACTGACACTCTAATGGGGGATTGACATTTTTTTGAAATTTTGGGAGATCAATAGTCTATTCTATAATACCAATAATGGACAAAATTTCAATACTTATTTTTCAGCCCAGTTTAGACTGATAATGCCCAACAGTGAAACAACAGGAAGGAATATCTCATCTGTAGGTCTGAGTGTGCTCTGGCCCTGGGAGGATGTGTCTAGACAAAGCCTGGCCCGGACCCAGGGAGGTATGAAGCCACCTGCCATGGAGAGGCTTGACCTGAGAGTCCTTCCCACCTCCAAACCATCCGCAGCATTGGGATCTAGACCTCATGACCAAGCGATGATAAACTTCCTCCGTTTGGCCAGACTCTATTAACATTTTATCATTACAGTTCCTTCGTAACAAAATCACATTGAGAATCCTTTAACCTACACAATGACCTCCTTTAAAAATCAGGAGAAATTTGGAAGTGATTTATTTGACAGCAATTTGGTTTGAGTCCTAGTATTTGTTATAATGATTTATGATAACAGTGTAAGTGCTGATGACAAAGAGTTTTATGACTTGTTCCCGACACAAAGTTCCACTTTAGCTCCCCATACACTCAGTTCCCCCTACACGCACAGACTAAAGTCGCCAGGCCATTCCGTGGGACTGGAGCCCAGGAACACTTGGCTAGCCCAATGACAGTAAGGACCTTCATAAATAGTTCCTAAACAAGAGCCACTGCCTTGGCCAGGTTAGGAAGGACAAACATTTGGTTCATATCACCAAGGAAGTGACATTCAAAAGCTTCCTCTTGCCTTGCACATTGTATTTGAAATACTAAAGATTTCAAACTATTTAGTTGAAAAGATGTTGAAGAATTTATTTGCAAGAATAGCTGAGTTTCACTACAACCTCTTAAGGTGCATAAGGCATGTAAGAGAGTAATAGCAGTATCCCCATTTCAGAAGTGATAAATTGAGGCCTAGAGAAACAAAGTGGATTTATAAACTGCTAAGTTTTAACACCCAAGGTCACCTTGATTTTTCCTCTCAGCCCAGGGCATCCATCTTCCAAAAAGCCATTCTCTGCTTGCAAAAACCAGCCTGTTGCATTCTAGCTGATAGTCCGTAACTTTCAAGTAGTACGGTGTTATCATGAATGTTGCCCAAATCAATCAAAGCAAAAAGTGCCAATCCAAAAATATCATTGACAGAGTTTTATTTATCTCAAAGAAGTGTGACAAATTCATATTTCTAATATGAATGACATGTTATATAGGTTTAGCTACACTGTTGCTTTGTTGGATTTTAGCTGCATATTTGTTTAGGTAGAAAACATTGAAGCAGGCTATCAAAGGAAGCTCTTGTTTGTTGAAATTAAAAGACACTTTACCTAAGGCAAATAGTTTAGAGATAAACTGTGATTTGAAGCCAAGAGTTAGGATACAGATTTAGGGTCTAAGTCAGTAGAAAAATTCTAACAGCAAAAACTGTCAACTCTACAACCTTCAAAGATTTTTTTTCTCTTTATTTTAACATTTTTTGGAGTACATATTTTTGTGGAGTACAGCATGTTGTTTCAATACGTGCATATACTGCACAATGATTCACTTAGTGATACAAAAGCATTCGAGACAAAGTTTTAAGGGGGATTTAGAAACATCATCATTAGTCATCACTTAATCATGGGGTTTATGTACTTTCACTTTATGCAACGTTTATCAGGATGAGATTATAAAGGTTTTTCTTGAACCCAGAACAGATGAGGTGGGCACATTGTCCCGGTCTTCCCTTCTTGTGCTCTGCTCAGTGCGTAAGCCCTGAGTGCCTACCCCTGTCTCTATGACCATATCACACTCAGAACGCTCAGCCCTGCTTTGCACGCCTTTGCAGGTGTGGTTCCTTCAATTGGAATCCCCTGTCAGTCACAGGTCCCCCTTCCTGGTCTGGCAAATCTTCACTCATCTCTAGCTCAAGGGTCAACTGCCACATGAAGCTGTCCTTGCTGCTCCCAAAAAGATGGGTCACCACATGCTCTGATGCATCAAGCAGATGGTCTCTTCCATCTCTCACTATGATGTCTTATGAACATTTGTCTCTCTGACCACCAGCCCCCTCCAGACTCTGAGCTCTTTGAGTACAATGATTATATCTTATTTCTAGTTGTGCGCCTAATACAAAAAAGTGATCAAGAAATCTTTGACCTCCTTAAGAGCAAAACATCATATCATTTTCATTTCTATTGACACAAGTCCCAATACCTGGTGTTCACCAAGCCTAGACTATAAGGGAAAATCACAAAAGGTGGAGAATATAGATAGCACTTTAACCCTAACGGTGTGTATCTATGAGCATGTCTGATAGAAAATCCCAAATACCAGAAAGCGGGCACTCCATTCTATCACTTAAATGGTTTTGATTTTGGGCATTAAGATATGTGACGTTACAAAAGAAATATTTGAAAGTGAAAAGTTTTGTTTGATTATAACTTCTTTCTTTCAGTGAATTATTATTCCTGCCTTCTGACTTGGAAGTTTTGCCTTCACAGAAACCAAAAATTCTCAGAAGTAACAGGCAAATATTTTTAAAGAATAATATTAAGCAATTCAGTACCCCTGAAATATATTCAAATTACTAATGGCCTAAATAAACAGCTTCGTGCCAAGATGCACTGAATCCTAGCTACGCATCTTCCCACTTTTTCAAGGTACATTCTTTAAGTAAATTTGAATGTAAAGATAAAACTATTCACTTAAAAAATGGCTGCAAAAAACAGCATTAAAAGGTTATATTGCTTATTGAGATTAAGGTGCTTCCTATTTCTAAAAACAAAATTAAAAACTTCATCATTCTCTAAAGGTCAATTAACAATAGCTTAAATTAATTCCCATAATTACTAGAGTCATAGAAACTCTCCTCGGTTGTAGCATCCATTTCTTGAAGGCACACTCTTTTGCTTTTGGACAAATAATGTTATCCGTGAGATATGTGGGCAGTACCAATTAGCTTCTGTGTGACATTCTAAAGAGCTTTTGCCAATGTCAAGATTTCTTAATCAAAATCCGTTTTGCTTTGGGGTTGTTTTTATTTTAATGTCAAGATGGCATTCATATAGCAATTATCCTGTTTCAAGTAGTTCTTATAAGTTATAAAATTATGCCTTAAGTTCTTTCGCACAATTTTGTAGACATACATGCATGTGTGTATGTGCATGCCACGTATTGTAGCTTAAATTAAAATAATCTTTTTAAGATTCTTCTTATTAAAGCCACTTATGACATTCATGAGAGATGTAAGGAAACCCTGATAATTCCTTCAAACTAAAGAAAAAATATTACAAGACCTACCATTATATGATACCCAGAATCCAGGAAATAAACCACCTCTAGGAGTGAAAGAACCAGCCAAACCTGAGGTCCAGTCAGGGCATTCAAAGACACTTGCTGACATGTTCTTTTTTTTTTTTTTTTCTTTTCCTTTTTGTCTTTTTTCGTGTCCGGCAACAGATCGCAACCCTCAGTGTTGCGCCTGTACCGGACTGGGACCGGCAACAGGATCGCAACCCTTGGTGTCACGCCCGCACCTCGCTCAGCCAGTGAGCAGGAACCGGTCTGTATGTGGGATCCGAACCCTCGGCAGGAGCGCTGCCGCGCTCCCAAGCAGCGCACTGTAGCAGTGCGCCACCAGGCCGGCCCCAGACATGTTCTGAATTTAGTTTTTATGTGTTAATTTGAGCTCTCTGCTTCAGGAAACTCATTGCATCCAGGTTGAATTAAATGCTGGTGTGCACACCTTCCCCAGAGACAACCATATGTAACCAGCCCAGGGAGTTCTTGGCTACTGAAGTCTCAGCTCCGGTGCCAGCTCTTCCACAATTGCTCCCTTACTCTCCTCAACCTGGGTAGGGCTAGGATTAGGATTAGCCCTTAATCTGTGTTTACATGAGAGTTGGTGCATATCTGAAGCTTAACATCAACCTACCAGGGTCTTACAACTTTCACTACTTTGGGGGTTTAGAGGCCTTTACCTTAAAATAAGGTGCTTTGGCATGTTGGCATAAAGAAGCAGGCTTAAGATCTCTCTGATCTTTCCCCGCCCCCCTTCCTGTCTTTCAATCCTCTGTCACTCTCCAAAACACAGGATGAAGCTGGTCCTTTATGTGCCTAAAGCTTGGACCTGCCAAACAAAAAGATAGTTACCTCTGGTCCTTTCCCTCGGCGTTCATTAACCTAACTCACATCACCGGAAGGAAGACTGAAGTCTGTCAATATATCTGGACAAATTTTTGTCACACACCATTGTCTTCTATGGCATTTTGAAGAGAATCATTTACTAGTCATTGTGTGTCCTGCTGGACAGTCTTTGTCCCAGGCCATTATATGTTCTTCAGGACCACTGAGTCTCACTAAAATCAATTACACTTATTCCTACGCCCTCTACCTCCCCTTTCCCTATGAAGAGGGGTATATAAACATCTGTACCCCATTGAGTTATTGGGCAATCATTCTGCGATCTCTCCAAGTTAGGCACCTTAAAATAAAATTTGTTATGCCCTTTCTTCATATTAATCTGAATTTGTCAGTGGTCTTCAGTGAAACATCAGGGGTAAGGAGGAAGCCTTCCCTCCACCCCTACAGTACTGTGTCTCTTCCTCTAGCTCCTGAACTAAATCCCTATCTCCATTCTATTATATTTATCAACTCCTTTAAGTCTTGTCCATCCTTGCATCTACAGTGACTCCCCAGAACTCTATTTAAAATAAATATGTATTTGTGTAGTAAAAAGCAAAAAGTGTACTAATTTTAAAAGTATGAACATTTTCAATAAAAATAGTTTGGATAATTTCTTGCTTAACAGTCAACCTTTTTCCTATACTTACATTTTTAAAAACAGTGTAACTATTTTGAAGGTAACTTGCTTCTTATTGAGGGTACAATTATACTTCTGATTATTTGCACGCCCTTCTCATGTTCAGTGAACTTAAACAGATGGGCCATTGTGTAGAGGCTGTGTTTAGCAATATCTTGAATTTACAAAAGTACATAATGATGTTCTGGAAGGTTAAAAATTGTGCCCAAGGTCTGACTTCTGATAAGTCTGAAGGAACAAGATTCCTGACTCCTTTTTTCCCACCTGATGAAGTATTTTCACTTCAGTCTACCAAGATCAAAAAACCCAAGTGATGCAGAATATGTGAATCAACAGAATCGCTTCTATTGCTGATGGGAATATAACTTATGTAACCATTTTTGAAAATAATTTGGCAAGAGCTTTTTAAGATGAACTTCATCTCTTGGGTACATAATGAAGATTAACCCCTGGAAAATGTAAAGCCAGAGATATGTATAAGGATGTTCACGACAGTAATGTTTGTAATAGCAAAAACTCAGAAACAACTCAAATGTCCATCAAGGGGAGAATGGATAAATTGTGGTATGTCACATGATGGAATATTCTAGGACAGTGAATGAACTATACCTGGGCACAGCATACAGGCATCTAAACCTACGTTGCATCATTGAGTGGGGCGGCACCACACAAGGTTGAGAATCCAGACAGAGAGCCAGACCAGCTGTAGCACCAATATCAGTGTGACCTTGATAAATACTGTAACCACTTTATCCCTCAGTTTCTTCATCTCTAGAATGGGGATAATTGTACCTACCTGATAGGGTTGCTGTGAGAACTAAATGACTGTACATATAGCAAATAGAAAGGGCAATGATGCTACATATGTGTTTTTCTCACTATTTAACCATCATTTACTGGAATATAGTAGGATTTGAATAAATATTCAAATATACTTAATGCTCATGTTCATTAATCACATGTAGAAGAGATTACTTCTACAACTTATAATATTTGCTATGTTTAGCATACTAAAAACTATCGATGTCTTTCTTTAACTGGAACAATAATAGCAACTATGAAATGTCGAAGGACAATATTTATTATTGTGTCCTCAGTCACTTAAAGAAAGATGCAGATCCTCAACAAAAAGCATTTTCCAAACTTAATTTGATTTATACTTAAAACACTCTCTATTCTTAATGTAAGGCCACTCATCAAATAAGCACCTTTGCATGACTATATGTTTTTAAATAAAATATTGAAATTAGAAATGATGGAGATATTTCTTAGAAATACAAAAACAAAACAAAACTGGAAGAGATCTTTGTAATCATCCATTCAAAAGCCTTGATTTTTTTAAATGAAAAAAGCTGAAACCTCGAGAAGTTAAAAATAATCCCAAAATCACATGACTTGGGGACAGGACAATTAGAAACCCTATATCCCGACTGCTAGTCGGTTCTCTTTCTAGTTTGTCATACAGACGCATTTCAAATGAATGTGTCAGGTAACACAATTGCTGTCCGAGCTGCTCATGAGACCATTGACATCCCGTCCTGTGGCCCCGGGCTGTGTGGTTCTGCAGTTGATGAACAGATGTCTCAAGGTCTTGGAGGAGGGAGCAGCCATGTGCACCTGGGGGACAGGAACTTCAGCAACAAACCAGCCGCCAAAGGCCCTGAGTTGGGACCGAGACAGGTAGGGGTAACAAGCACCTTCACTCTTTCTGAGGCCCAACCGCCCACCACAACCTCCACTCTGGCCAATCTCACCTCCACTACTTTCAGCAGATTCCGTCCATGTCTAAGAAGATGGACGTGTGGTAGTGATTTCCGTTTCCCTCCACTTCCAAATCTCTCTGGGTCTTCAGGCAGCCTCCGCTCCCTTCCTCCTGCACCCAGGACTTTGCTCCTCTTCCCCACAGGCCTTGCACCTGGGCCCTGCTCACACTCCTCGCTGGCCGAGGTAACCCCGTCTTTTCTTTCATACGGAATCCCATCCACCACACTGGGACATTTCTCACTACAAAAACGCTTAGTTTGTACAGTTCTCTTCAACCCTTTTTGTCAAGACACTTTCTACTATGACTTTTTGTCAAGTATGTCAAAATATTTCCTTCTCTTCCTCTGATCACTGCCATTGTATAGAAATGCTTTGTTATGCCTGCCAATGGTCTCCTAGTTTCTAAGTGTGGTTGCCTTCCTGAGACACTTATTTTCACTTCTGCAGTATCTGACTGTTAACTACCTGCTATGGGTTAAATGTGTGCCCCAAAAGTTCATGTATGGGAAACTTTATCCCCCATGGTAACAGTGTTAAGAAGGTGGGAAATCCAATTACAATAATTGAAAGGTGGGGCCTTTGAGAGGTGATTGGATCATGAGGACTGTGCCCTCATGAGTGGATTAATCCATTCAGGAAGCAATGAGTTACTGTGAGCGTGATTCTGATGGCTTTATAGGAAGCGTGAGTGAGGAAGTTAGCTCTCCCTTGCTCAGCCCATTGCCTTACCACGTGACACCTGTTTTCTACAGGACCCTTTAGAGAGTTCCCACCCACAAGAAGGCCCTCATCAGATTTGTTTCCTGGACCTTGTACTTCTCAGCCTCTTAACTACAAGAAACAAATTTCATTTCTTTATAAATCACNCAGGTAACACAATTGCTGTCCGAGCTGCTCATGAGACCATTGACATCCCGTCCTGTGGCCCCGGGCTGTGTGGTTCTGCAGTTGATGAACAGATGTCTCAAGGTCTTGGAGGAGGGAGCAGCCATGTGCACCTGGGGGACAGGAACTTCAGCAACAAACCAGCCGCCAAAGGCACTGAGTTGGGACCGAGACAGGTAGGGGTAACAAGCACCTTCACTCTTTCTGAGGCCCAACCGCCCACCACAACCTCCACTCTGGCCAATCTCACCTCCACTACTTTCAGCAGATTCCGTCCATGTCTAAGAAGATGGACGTGTGGTAGTGATTTCCGTTTCCCTCCACTTCCAAATCTCTCTGGGTCTTCAGGCAGCCTCCGCTCCCTTCCTCCTGCACCCAGGACTTTGCTCCTCTTCCCCACAGGCCTTGCACCTGGGCCCTGCTCACACTCCTCGCTGGCCGAGGTAACCCCGTCTTTTCTTTCATACGGAATCCCATCCACCACACTGGGACATTTCTCACTACAAAAACGCTTAGTTTGTACAGTTCTCTTCAACCCTTTTTGTCAAGACACTTTCTACTATGACTTTTTGTCAAGTATGTCAAAATATTTCCTTCTCTTCCTCTGATCACTGCCATTGTATAGAAATGCTTTGTTATGCCTGCCAATGGTCTCCTAGTTTCTAAGTGTGGTTGCCTTCCTGAGACACTTATTTTCACTTCTGCAGTATCTGACTGTTAACTACCTGCTATGGGTTAAATGTGTGCCCCAAAAGTTCATGTATGGGAAACTTTATCCCCCATGGTAACAGTGTTAAGAAGGTGGGAAATCCAATTACAATAATTGAAAGGTGGGGCCTTTGAGAGGTGATTGGATCATGAGGACTGTGCCCCTCATGAGTGGATTAATCCATTCAGGAAGCAATGAGTTACCCCAATTACAATAATTGAAAGGTGGGGCCTTTGAGAGGTGATTGGATCATGAGGACTGTGCCCTCATGAGTGGATTAATCCATTCAGGAAGCAATGAGTTACCGTGAGCGTGATTCTGATGGCTTTATAGGAAGCGTGAGTGAGGAAGTTAGCTCTCCCTTGCTCAGCCCATTGCCTTACCACGTGACACCTGTTTTCTACAGGACCCTTTAGAGAGTTCCCACCCACAAGAAGGCCCTCATCAGATTTGTTTCCTGGACCTTGTACTTCTCAGCCTCTTAACTACAAGAAACAAATTTCATTTCTTTATAAATCACCCAGCTTCAGGTTGTCTGTTTTAAGCAACATTAATGGACTAATACACTATGCATCCTTCTCAGGCAGTTGACATACCTTCACCTTGATGTTAATATTCTTCGAATTTCTACCTCTTAGCTGTCTCTTTCTGCCAATATTTTTGTTCCCTCCTGTTTTCCTATAAATATACTCATTCTCCTAGGTTTTGCCTATGAGGATTGATTCTTCTCCATACATTTTTTTTTCATTATTTTGTCTGCTAAAGCATCATCCATCATTTCTACTTATATTAGCCTTGTGACTATTTCTTGTCCCAAGAAAACTATAAAATTCCAGGAATACATTTCTGACTGTCCATTACCTCCACATGGGGCCTAATGATTACTAAAAGTCATATTCATTCAATGTTTTTATCCCTGACACAAATGCTCCTATTTCTGACTTCCCCATCTTGGTTTATGACATTCCTGTCACTCAAGCTCAAAACCAGGATGTTAGCTTCCAGTCCTCTTGTTCATTTGCCTACTACGTTTATTTCCAGGTCCAAGAGTGTCTGTCAAATATGACCCCTCATTTACCTGTAGTGACACCACCTTCTTTATTTCTCACCCCTGGAAAGGGGTTCCTTGGGCATTCCTTTCCAGCTGGATCTCTGGTACCTAGTTTCATTCTCCCCTCATCTAACACCCACGGACATTTGATATCCCAGTCCCCGCCGGCTTTACTCATGTTTTGCCTTCTTTGTTGACATTTTTAGTTCATCCACTATTTATTCACTATTTGAATTAAGTGTACTATCGCAGGTACTTAAATAATAATTTTTTTTTTATGCAATCACTTAACAAGCACAAGCAGCTATTATTCTAGGCTATTCATTAGGTTAGGGATACATTCATATGAATATAAATAAAAATTGGTTCTTGACCTTAGTTTCTGTGCAATATTGGTTGTACTAAGGAATATGAACCATTTCCCCAAAACGTCTTCTAGGGAATGGTATTTCCACAAGGGCTATGGACAAATAAATATGGGCACACAGTGGGTCACAGTTAGCGAGGGTCTTTATTACACAATTCTCAGAGCCATTTATATGCTAATAGACACTTCCCCAGAAGAGGCAGGGGATATAGAACCACCAACGTATTATAAGAAAGAGTTTTGTCCCCTTTACTCA
>NW_007734528.1:33756-35613 GCF_000696425.1 Galeopterus variegatus | reverse complement strand
AGAGGCAGGGGATATAGAACCACCAACGTATTATAAGAAAGAGTTTTGTCCCCTTTACTCAAACTGGTAGTAGATAAATACAATTGCCCACATTTTATGAATGGAGAAACTGATGTTAAGGGAGCTCAAGTGATTACTAATAGACTGTACAATGATGGCTAATGTTGACCCTTCGAGGTCTGCTAAAAGTTGTTTCTCCTTTGTTTTGCACATATTAAGAATTTTGACAACGTTCCCTGCACCTTTACCTTCCTCCGCCCCCTCTACCTAAACCCTGTCAGTTTTATTTATCCCATTCATATCTGACCACACCAGGTACTTGAGTTGTGATGTCCATATCTTAAAGAATAGTTTCCACCAATTAATTACAGGTCCACAATCCCTTAAGCAAAATGCTTGGAGCTAGATGTATTTCTGAATTCAGAAATTTTTAATACAAACTGTTAGAGGGTGGACAAACCCAATGCCATTTCAGGCCCCATCTGCCATGTAGACTCCTGCTTAACCTCATTCCTTTCCTTCACTGACCCGTTATACCTTAAACTTAGGGCAAGCTGTGAAAGCAACACAGGTTTTAGGGAGTGAATGATTTATTAGAGAGGTGGTGTCAGTGGTCTGAGCACTAAAATCACAAGACCCCCTACCTCGTGAATCACAAAGACACCTGGTGAATGATGTTATCAACTTATCTTTCTAAAGATGTTTCCTTGAAGTTATTTCTAGTAACAGGAGTTTTGCTACATAAACATTGACCTCAAAGAGTTAGAACTGTCATCTGCTGACATCTGATTCTTTGCTGTATACATCTTCCTGGCATTTAAGTCACCCCAATTAATGAATATCTTTGTAAGTCTCTGAATGGACCTGCTCACCTCCTTCTTCAGTCTCAAAGTACCTTCTCAATTTAGAGGGCATTAAACTTTAACTGCCTCCTCACACACAAAGGTATTACTATATACACACTGTAGGGTAAAGGGAAAGCAACCAGAACCAGCACAGTAAAGTTTCTGCAAAAATGTGCATAATTACCCACACTTAGTGAGATTAATAATGCTATGAATAGCCTCATGCTACTCTGGGTCAGGTTTAGATCCAGAAAGCAAAAAGCTTTGGCCACTTGTCTCCTTAACACCTTGATGACAACACATCAGTAATTGTTCCTAGGACACATTTTCACAACATTCACCACACACATACATACACACACACACACACAGACACACACATACAGACACACACACACACAGAGACACACACAGACACAGACACACACAGACACACACAAACACACCCACACACCCACACACCCCTTACAGATTCTGGAATCAAATGACGATAAAATGTCATTTGATAAAAATACTGCTTAAGTCTCTTACATTTTCCACACTTCTATCTCATATATTACCAAGAAAAGATTATCATTTAATGGCACAATTTACTATAAGTAGATACTTTGTTTTCACAGTCAAGTCACTATAGTCTATTCTAGTTAAAGCAAACAATTATGACTATCACCCAGCCAACCTTTCAGGAATTAGATGACCCTCTACATATATTCAGTATCATTTGCATCTTCTTTTTATCAATAAATTATTTTCTCTCAGATGTTCATTTTTTAGTTAAAAATAAATTCTATTAAACATATTATTGATTAACTAAGTAACTGGAAACAATATTATTTCTTTCCAATTTTTTTTTAATAAATGATGTAAATTTAGGATGTGTGAATTCAAGTATTTTCCAAAATTAAGAAACAATAATTTTTAAAAAGTTAGTATCTTCTTTCTGGGGTTTTGTGGTAAAAGACTTTATAAATAAAAGACATATAATACAATCTTAAGAGTCCTTAAAATGAAA
>NW_007734528.1:31997-33156 GCF_000696425.1 Galeopterus variegatus | reverse complement strand
TGGTAAAAGACTTTATAAATAAAAGACATATAATACAATCTTAAGAGTCCTTAAAATGAAAATAATTCAAAATTTATCCTCAATATATTTTCCATCCTTTGCCTGGCTCTGCATGTGGTCTGAAAGCAGAGTTGATTTGTGGTCCTGATGGGCTATTCCTTATTTAGTTTTTAAAAAATTCTATGCAAGGGTTTCTGTTGATCAGAAGCAATCTGCACTTTTGACATGGGTTGTAATTAATATATTTTAAATTTCTGAACTTGTTTCCGTGATTGTGGAGAAAGAAGTTTAGATAACATTCCAAATAGAAGATATAAGCATCTTGGCTTATGTGAGTATATTAGAATGACATTATCCAAAATATGCCAGTTTCTTAAGTAGCTGGGAATGTCTAATCCCCATACTTACCACAGCTAAAGTTGTAACTCTTCTCCATTAACTACTGGTGCCATCTATTGGTACTAAAGGAATGGACATCCACGTAGGTGGGTATTTGAATATTTCACAGAAGGAAGATCATGTGATTCACTTATTATTTGAAATTTGAAGTCACAATTGTAAGACACTTCTCAATTGTTTTACATTTCTGTCTCCTTTTACAAGGCAAGTCTCGGTTCTTGCTGGTGAACTTTATTTGGTAACACAGCTCATTTCCAGTTTATCCTAATTTGAATTTGAGAACAAACATTGAGCTTTACGTTTGTTTTCAAAAAATGTTTACAATAATGGGTCAGATGCATTCTAATATCAACACAAAGAAAATTCTAATCAATGACATTTTGCATTTCTTGATTTTAAAATGTCATAAATCTTATATAAAATTGCAACTTCTATCATTATTATTATTATGTTTCCCAAGATCAGTATTATGGATTATAAGTGTACTAATCATGCTTTTTTATTTTTTGCAATTTTGATGCTTTGACATCCTGGGGACTTGCTGACCCTGGAAATTATTCAAACTAGCCAATCCTAAACATGTTTACCCTGTCTCATCTGTCTCTTCCTATAAAAAGAACAGTAAAGACTTTTTCCCGTGTTTCCTTCTCACTCTGTCTCCTGACCGACCCTGATGCTTCTTATATTGCCCTGCATAGCATGGTGCACTGTCTTTCTGAGTAACAGACTATCTTTTCGATGACAACTGTCTCCTGATCTG
>NW_007734528.1:27916-29955 GCF_000696425.1 Galeopterus variegatus | reverse complement strand
AAAAAAATACACTATTTTAAAAAGAAGTATGTATCATTACTTAAAAATAAAACTAAATTCAAATTTATCAAATGGATACTTAAAAGCCAGTAAAATCTAAATATGGGTAACCGGGTCCCAGTGTCAGGTTTAAATCATAATGCTAAGAAAAAAGAGAAAAAACAAATACCTCTGCCTTCTTTGGAATCTACCAATTACATAACATAAATTTCTGGTAAGGAATCATGTAACTTGTTCAACTCTAAAACTACTTTAAGATTATAACTTTCTATAGAAATTTACACAATAGGTTCTATTTCTCAAGCTAAGATTTACTATAAATGAAGACCAAAAAGCAAATGAACTTATTTTCTTGACAACATAAAACATGATGAATGTATTATTGATTGGGGATAAGAGATGAGCCAGCTTAATATAAAACATCAATAGAAAGAAAATACACATCACAGGTTTTGCAATAAACACAATAATAATGCAAAATAGTTTTGATTATTTTCTTAAAAAGAGTGCTTGGCAGAAACAGATTTCTGCTGTATTCAAGCAGTTTCATAAGCTGAGCAATTTTTGATGATTTGGTTTTACTACAACCATCCTAACTGGTACAATGGATTGGACTGACCGCACAGCTAAAACGGCTAAAATGATCAGAGTGACCGTGGCTCTGTCTGGTGCTTTTGAGAAAAACAAAATCTTACAGAGGCAAAATTGTCCCTTCCAAAGCTTGGCTCAGAAACCCTTCCTCTACCTTCATACAAAGCTGGCCCCTCAACCTATTTTCTTAAGTATTTCTTTATATCCTGTCTACCCCCAAATGGAGTTAAAAGAGTTATATCATGGGAGGAAAAAAAAAANCAATAGAAAAAATCTGTTAAATACAAATTTCATGTTGATTATATTAATATTATATTTTATTTGGAAATAGGTTTGAATTATAAAACAAGTGCAAAATTTTATTTTCCATTGGCATCCTTGCCGATTTCACTATTGAGAATGAATGTGGGGTTGGTTCCAGATTTTTGATTTATGTTTTTAATGATTTCTGTTAGATAATAGCTTTCCTTGACTTTGGAATTTATACTTTTTGGCTTGAGAGAAAAACTGCATAAAGAACATACATTTGTAGTTTATAAAAATATGCTCGAATAACATAAAAATCAGTATAGATATCAAATACAGTTACAAAACGAATATAATATAGTACAGTTTATTTTATATAGATGTGTACAGATGATGTATCAAAACANATGGTGCACTGTCTTTCTGAGTAACAGACTATCTTTTCGATGACAACTGTCTCCTGATCTGCTGACCTCACCTTATCTGAATAATAATAAAACCTACATTTCAAAAAATAGTTCACTGGCTCAATTTGTTTCTAAGTCCCCAAGTTTATCACCTGTGACATCACAGGCCCCTTCGTATCTGGAGGCTGGAGTTGTTCTTCCTAGTTCTAGGCATGAGCATGAGGTGACACTCGACTAGTGACTCTGAGACCTACTCCCAGCATTTCCCCATGCCATATGCCTGAATGGTTTATTTAGTGCTCAGGGCATACCAAGCCCCACATGGTCCTAATGCTGCTGTTTACAGCTACAGAAAACATGACCTGTTAGCCAAGATCTGGTCTACTTGACACTGTGTGTCTCATGCCAGAGGTCAGGTCCAGCTGTAGGTCCTGGCTCATTACTCTTTCATTGGCCACTCTCACGAGTCACCTGAATGGACTGCGTGAGTATGTGTGAGTATGTGTACCTCCATGTGTGTTTACACACATACATTCACACACATACACACGTGCACACACTCACAAGTGTCCATCTAAAAGTAATTCTACTATATGTAAACATGTAAAACCAATATTAAGAGAATCATATAAAACAAATATCAGATTTTGGGTCACCATATTTGCATTTCTTAGAAAATGATTTGTAATATTTACATACACATTGATGAATAATTACTAGTAATTACATTTTGACAATAGAAAAAATCTGTTAAATACAAATTTCATGTTGATTATATTAATATTATATTTTATT
>NW_007734528.1:25502-26258 GCF_000696425.1 Galeopterus variegatus | reverse complement strand
AAAAAAAAAAGCAAATAACACTAATACCTAACACTAATAACATTCACATTAATTTCAGAATGATTAAAACCATCATTTTATTCCTAAAATATGTAAGATTTCCACTTCTTAAAATCTTTTTTCATTACTGCTATTTTTAGTCTTCTGTGACTATGTCCTTCAAAGCAATATTAACAACATGACAGGTTTATTTTTGGCACCATAAAGAGAATATTTACTGGCAAACTACTCCTGTTGAATGAGAATAAGGAACTTAATTACTCTGTTTTCTGAAATTTTCCCAGGGGAAAAACTCCTTCCCCTACATGGTATACAAGACTTTTAGCTTCCAGGAAGACTACTTTTTATTTTATAGAAAAATATGTTGAATCAGGAGACTTATGCACACATAAATTTGCTTTAGATTATTTTTATTTCTTTACAGGCTAGTAAAGAAGTGAAAAATTAAGGGCATGCAATCTCACATTTATTGAGTATTTATTATGTGTTAGATATGGTGTGAAGAGTCTTAAGATATCATTGGATGCTCAGGACAGGTCTATTATTCTCTCTGTTTTGCAAATAAAGATACTAAAGCTTATTAAGTTTACGTGTCTTGACTAAGACTGAACACTCACATGGGAACTCTCAGGCCATCTCCTTTATTCTAGAGAAATAGCTCACATCAACTAGCTTGTTAAGAGGAGAGAGGAACACATGTGAAACGTGAGTATCTCTACTGGTGAGTAAAAATATCAAATAACCCTGTTGTTTTCA
>NW_007734528.1:24453-25357 GCF_000696425.1 Galeopterus variegatus | reverse complement strand
CATGTGAAACGTGAGTATCTCTACTGGTGAGTAAAAATATCAAATAACCCTGTTGTTTTCACTTGCATAAGACAGCATAGAATTCCTTTAATTCTTGGTGACAACGGTGTTATTGTATTCACTGACAATGATCAGTCAAAATATACTGTGTAGGATCTATTTTATTAAACAGATTTAAATTCAGATATAATTGTGTTAAACAGATGTAACTTCAAATACAAAATTGAAAGGAGACTTGAAGGAAATGGAGTGGTAACATTCAGAAAAATTTACTTTTATCAAGAGTGATTTCTTTTAAAAGTGGCTTTTGTGATTTTGGTTTATAAGAGGTTAGAAGAAAATAAAAATGATTCTTCTCCAGTCAAGGAAAATTAACAGTTGGTACTCCCGCCATGATAGTTCATTTCCCTCCCCCAACATTGCAGGTATTTCAAATTTTTAGGAAAAAAATGCCAAAATAAAATGGAATGATATAACCACTATTACTAAACTGTACCTATCAATTGTGCATTTATTCAACATACATTTATTTAGAGCCTGTTGTATGCCAGGCACTATGCTTAAAGCTGTCTACTGTAACTTGTAGTTTATGTTGTCGAAACAGCTATCTGTAAGACAAAAACAAAAAAGATCCAGCAATAACAACCACCAAAAATCTCCACAATATTTTTAAAAACTTAATTTAAATGCACTTCAGCAATATGCATTGTAAACAACATTCAGAGAAATGACCACATGGCTGAATTTGTTAGAGCATAATAGAAGATACAATTTTTTAAAAAATTTATATATTTATTAATATTATTATTCTTTTACATTCTAAGATGTTGTTGCAGAGCAGTAGGGGGAGGGGGAGAGGGAAGAAGGGAGAGAGATAGGGTGGGAAGAGGAAGGAAGGAGGGTA
>NW_007734528.1:20100-24003 GCF_000696425.1 Galeopterus variegatus | reverse complement strand
GGGGGAGGGGGAGAGGGAAGAAGGGAGAGAGATAGGGTGGGAAGAGGAAGGAAGGAGGGTATGGTTGAAGCCTGTGGCACTCTCCTCATTTCAGCAGGGGAGACCACGGGGCTTCCATTGGCAGCTCAATGCTTGCTGGGTTGGATGCAGATGTCAGGGGGGTATGGCTGAGGCCCTCGGCCCCCCACCACCCTGGCTTGGGAGCCCAGGGCACTTACAGTGGCAGCTTGGTGGTTGTTGCTGGGCTGGTTGTGGATGTTGGGGGGGCATGGCTGAGGAGCCTGGGGTGCTTCCTGTGGCAGCCTGGTGGTCATTGCTGGGCTTGGTGCTGACACTTAGGGGGTGTGGCTGAGGCCCACAGCCCTCCACCCTCCCAGCTTGGGAGCCCAGGGTGCTTCTGGTCCTTCTAGGTTTTACTGGTGTTCTTTGGTGGTGTTAGACCTTCACTGGTTAATATCAAACGTCATCTCTTATCTGTGGGTATTTCATTTTTTCTTTCAGTTCTGTGTTGGATTATTCACTGCCCCCTCTCCCCACTTAAACTCTGCACTGTAACTAATTTGCTGTTCTTTGGTTACTTCTAAAACGAGGAAACTTCCTGTGAGGACCAGCACTTGGGCCCTGTGGTTGAGCTAAATTGCTGCTTTGCTGCTGATTCTCTAGGGAAGGCTTTTTGTATGGCTCAGTTTTTAATTGTTGACCTTGTAAGTACTTCCAGGTCTTGTGCAGTCTGGTACACCTTGGTTGTGTGGAAACTCTGGCCTGGGCCTGTGTCTTTTCAGCAAACTGAACCCCCTGCAGTTCTATATTCCTGACCAGTCTCCACTGAGTGGTCCTGGGCTGAGTGGAGGGCAGATCAGCTATCCATACTGTGCCCCAGTGTTCCCCTGGTGGAGTGTCTCCCCCACTGCTCACAGTCCAAACACTTCCTGTAGGGTTGGCCATGTGCTGGTCTGTTCTATATTCCTGACCAGTCTCCACTGAGTGGTCCTGGGCTGAGTGGAGGGCAGATCAGCTGTCCATACTGTGCCCCAGTGTTCCCCTGGTGGAGTGTCTCCCCCACTGCTCACAGTCCAAACACTTCCTGTAGGGTTGGCCATGTGCTGGTCCCTTGTGATGACTCAATGGCCTCTGAGTGGCTCCTTTTTTCAGTTGTCTGTGACTCCTTGCTCTTATTTGTGTCATGGGAACCCTGTTAGTGGTCTTGCTGGCCTGGGGGCCACCAGGGCCCTCTTCTCCCCTGCTGCCTCGGAGCAACTTCCTATGAAGGGCACAGCTGTGGCTTTTGCCAGCTCTTTCTCCATGTGCTCACCAGCTCCAGTCTTAAAGCAGCCAGGGTTTGAAATGGTGGGAGCAATCCTTTCTTTCTCTTGTCTTCATGAACCCTGTAGGTCTCTGCTCCTCTTTCCCTGAGCTCTAGTGGCCTCAGCTTGGCTGTCACTGCTTTTTAATAACTGTAAATTCATTGATTTGTGGGAGAGTGTGATGCTGGGGACTATCTATTACTCCATCTTGACCAGAAACCTCTGCAGATAAAAATATTTACTCAATAACATTTCACAAAGTTTTTATGAATCAGCATGCCCTTTGTTTCTTGCTTCCAGTCTTTGCGGGGAAGGGACTTTGTCCTCAAAAAATATACACCAACTCTCTTGTAAGAATCATTTGGGGAAAACATTTTGCCTGAAACTTAGGATATCACATACACATAGAAATTGATTGTCAATGAAGAGGTCAACCCAACACAATGGGAAAAGGATAATGCTTTCAACAAATGGTGCTGGAACAACTGGGTAACCATAGGGAAAAAGAAAAAAAAAAGAAAAAAAATTATAAAACTCTACCCTACCCTTATTCTACATCATTTACAAAGATTAACTTGAAATCATAGACTTAAATGCAGGACATAAAAGTATGAAATTTCTCTAAAAAGTATAGGAACAAAATCTTTGCAATCATAGATTAGACGAAGATTCCTTTAAAATGAAATAAAAACTTGAACATATAATAAAAAATGGATATACTGGAATTCATCAAAATTGCAAACTTTTGCTCTTCAAAAGATGCTGTTAAAAAATGAAAAGAGGAGCCACAGAATGGAAGAACATATTTGGAAATCACCTATCTGATAAAAGACTTATCTCCAGTATACATGAAGAACTTTCATAACTCAATAATAATAACACAACTCAATTAAAAAGATGAGCAAATTATTTGAATGAACATTTCAACAAATAAAACATACAGATGGTGAAAAATTTTCTTCAAATTGGTCAGTTTTACAATTTGTGAATTATACCCCAATAAAGCCAGACAATAATTTTAATAGCGTAGGTGTTTGCTACAGAGTTTAGCTACAGCTTATAAATAAATTTAAGTTTCGTATTACAAGCACATTCTTTTTACTCCAAATATATATTATTTGTGCTAACAAGTAGATAATGATACTATCAGCCTCTTTTGAAGACTGAGTATAAAATATTAGGTATATCAGATACCTAAAGTGAAATAAACTATAAGACCCTAATGTAAATGCAACCCAATGAGCTTTTCCATTGTAAGCTCAGCAAAGGCACTTTTTTCCTACTCCGAGTCTTTTGTTACAGGATGACATGAACTAGTTGCCTTCCCCCAAACACTCAGCAGTGTTTGCCTCTTAATCCACTTGATTGCATATTTAAGGCTGATTGCTTGTTGCAGCCTATGGATTACCTCATTTAAAATTTTTAATTGCATTGTCTTAAAAGTGAACACTATACTGTGTGTGATATTTAGTAACGAGGTAAAAACTAAAAGTTAAGTTTATAGGTAAAAGAAATTTACATAATTCATTGAGATTATATGAAATACCATCATATTAGGAATGTACACATTGCTAATTACAAAATTATATTCCATCAACCATCACAAATTGAAGAGTCATGATGATTAAGTCACTTAACAAGTTGTTAAGTGGTTGAGTCCTGGAATGTATTTTCACTTTTGCTAGACACTCTGACTTTGTCTCTGGTGGCTGCCACTGCATAATTAAGGTTCTTTCTCTAGAACAGCAAAGACAGGGAGATTAACACTATCTCTGATATATGAAGCTATGACACTAAAATATACTTTCATGCTTTTTTTAATTAAATATTTGCTTTAGACAATGCATTAACTTCACATGCAAATAGGAAAATAAATGTATGAGAGTAGTTTTACAAGCACACATACATGTGCATAAAACACTGAAGAACCCAATGGTGTTTTAATTTAAGTTTTGAAAAGTTGTGCCAAATTGTTCTTATTTCTCCTTTTTGGTGTGCTGAAAGCTCTACTTCTGCTAAGCCAGGAATCTGTTTCATCTATTTTCAGCTGCTGGGTAGAGGATAGATGAGGAATAAAATTTGAGTTAATTTGCAGAGGTGTTTGGAAAGCATTTGAAAAATTACTGGTGATCACTAGGCTCCAAAACTGGGTCATGAAGAGCAAGCCCCATAAGACAGATCTTTTGTCTTTTTGCGAGATTTATTAGCACTGGAAGAACTAGGAAATTCTTTGAAAACGATGCTTCTTCTGGACTTTAGCCAGGCATCTGAGAAGGCTGTTCACAGTGTCCTGGAATGCCCTTCTAATTGTCATCATTTCTGATCATTCTTCAAGACCTATCCAGATGTCACCAACTTTGCAAAGCAGACCCTAGTTAATCCAGGTAAAGTCACCAGCAGCACTTCAGATGTTCCACAGAACAGATGTTTTTTCCATTGTGTCCTTTTATCAGATGTTTATTACAGTGTTTTTAACAATTTAAAACTAGACACTTCTACTAGAACATGATTCCATAATATAACTTAATGTTTGGCTTACATTAAGGTATCAACATATATTTGATGAAAGCTGTAGTTGAAGTCCTGCAGACAAAATTTT
>NW_007734528.1:17292-19334 GCF_000696425.1 Galeopterus variegatus | reverse complement strand
CATTAAGGTATCAACATATATTTGATGAAAGCTGTAGTTGAAGTCCTGCAGACAAAATTTTAAAAATTTACTATGGGTAACAGTAGATATAGGTAATTATTTAATGACATCAGGGAAATAGTATTTATGCATTCAAATGACGGGCAATTTCCTAACAGCATCTAATTGACTTCCTTTATCACATTTGTGATTTGGATAGCGATAGCTATTACTCGGATGACAGAAACAAGTTTTCACCATGCTGGAACAAAGGATAAATCCTAAAAGATGAAATTTAATGAGGATAAATAGAAGAGTCCTAATTCCAGGCTAAAATATTTTACGATCCAAGATCAAAACACTAAAGCTTACAATCACCATATGCATATAAGTGCACAAAATAATGGGTAATAGCATTGAGAACTTATTCTGCATTAGCTTAAGAATTTTACAAGTACCACATAACTTAGTCCTCTGAACACTGCAAGGTAATAATATCAGAATGTGTATGTGAAAGACGAGGCCATTAAAACTCAGAGGGCTTAAGTATCACCTGCACAAAGCCACATGAATAGTATATGGCAGGGCATGATGTGAGATCTTTGGTTCTCTGGGCTTAAAGTCCATGCTTTAGATCACCATGTTATACTCATTTTCAAAGAGGACTAGGTGTGATGTGGTCTCTAAAAATGTTAATACAGCTTTATGCTACATTAGTAGATATATTATGTACAGACTAAGGGAGATGATTGTTTTTCATCACTTTTTATACTTTTCATATAATTATAGTTATCCAAATCGTAAGATGAGGAAGGGTCCAAAAAGTGGTTGAAAACTTTGAGAAGACCTGGAAGAACACGATTGCCATCGTGAGATGTACAGAAAACTGTCACATTCAAATCGGACTTTTACTTTTTTTGCCTGGCTCCAGAAAATAAAACAAGAGTCGACAGGAAAAACTTAGCAATTGCAGCTGTCCAAAGTGAAAATAGAATAGACTAGTTTGTCAGAGGGTAAATTCCTCGATACAGAAAATCATTCATGTGGAAGGTAGATAATGCATAGCCCTGGGGCTGGACCGGCCAGCAGCTGACCAGGTGACCCCAATGTTCCCTTTCTACTCTAAGTATCTGTACCTCTATTTGTCAAGAACCTATTCAGCAGAACAAATGAAAACATTAAAGCTATGATTCGATTGCTGGGTTCCATGCAATATTTTTGAATAATACATATCAAGCATTTCTTTAAATTACTGAACATTAGCTACATTCCCACGGCCTAAACCGGAAAAGTAAAAAATTCATATGAAAGTCATGCCAAAAACCAATAAAGACAGAAAAAGGAAATGGAACAGATCTATTTGGTGCACAATAAGACAGCTGTTCTCCACAGGTGGTTCATAAACACAACCCCTCATCTCATTAAAATTCTCCAGGGTGCTCACATGACTAAAAGTGATAATAGTATTTGTTTAGAAACAATAAAAGTATTTTTACCTCTAAAACAGAACAGTTTGAACATATCAAATAAAAACTGCCAGCAATAAAGAGAGATCATGATATAGCAGCCAAGCACTGAGTAACACCACTGGCAGTTTTTAAACATTTACAGTATTACACATTTTATGCTTTATTTGTAGGTATGCATTGTTTATATCTAAACACTAGTTTAATTTTTATTTTAATACACCATTCGTCCCCAAATCAAGCGGGCTGTGATATGTCCTGTGTTACTTGTTGATAAAACAATGCTAATTAAAATTAACTGAAAGTTAAAATGACTCATTTATATAAGAAAAAAGCAGAAGTGTATTTGTGTATTTGTTTCCTTGTTAAACTCTTATCATTGGTCTATAAAAAGTCATTCTTTTTGTATGTTTGCTTTTTATGTATTTATGTATTTTTATTTATTTCACAATTGAAACATAACTGATTATACATGTTTATGGGGGTACAGAACTGACTACCAGTATTTGCATACAATATGCAATGATCAAATCAGTATTATTAGTATATTCATCATTTCAATTCATAATTACTCTTTGTGTCCATTACCTAATTTCT
>NW_007734528.1:13604-16302 GCF_000696425.1 Galeopterus variegatus | reverse complement strand
TCCTAACCCCCTCCTCCTCTCCCATCTCTAGTGAGCATAGATCTGTTCTCTCCTTTTGAGGTTCAACGTGTTATTGTAGTTGTTCCTTCCTTCCTGTTTTAGTTCCCACTTATGAGTGAGGACATGTGGTATTTCTCTCTCTGTGCCTGGTTTATTTCACCTAACATAATTTTCTCCAAGCTCATCCATGTTGCTGTGGTTGACAGAATTTCTTTCTTTTTTATGGCTGAGTAGCATTCCACTGTGTATATAAACCACATTTTCATTATCCAGATGTCCACTGAAGGACATTTAGGTTGGCTTCAACTCTTGGCTATTGTAAATAGAGCTGCAATGAACATGGGAGTGCAGGTGTCCCTTCAACACAATAATTTCCATTCCTTTGGATATGTACCCACTAGTAGGATTGCTGGATTATATGGCAGATCTATCTGTAGTTGTTTGAGAAACCCCCATCCTGTTTTTCATAGTGGCTGCACTAATTCACTGTCCCACAGTGTAGAAGAGTTCCCTTTTCTCTGCATCCTCACCAGCATTTGTTCTCTGNACTGTCCCACAGTGTAGAAGAGTTCCCTTTTCTCTGCATCCTCACCAGCATTTGTTCTCTGTCTTCTTGATAATAGCCAGTTTAATTGCTGTGAGATGGTATCTCAATGTGGTTTTTATTGCATTCCCCTGATGATTAGTGATGCTGAGCATATTTTCATCTACCTGTTGACTATTTTTATGCTTTCTTTTGAGAAATGTCTTTTCAGCTACTTTGCCCATTTTTTTAATTGGACTATTTGTTTTTTACTGTTAAGTTGTTTGAGTTCCTTGTGTATTGTGGATATTAATCCTTTGTCAGATGCATAGTTTGCAAATAATTTTCTCCCATTCTTTGGTTGTTTTTTCACTCTGTTGATTGTTTCCTTTGCTGTGCAAAAGCTTTTTAGTTTGATATAATCTCATTTGTTTATTTTTCCTTTGTTGCTAATTTATTTATTTAGTTACTTTTAGTGGGCAGGTACTAATTGTACATACTTACAGAGTATAGAGCCATATTTCAGTAAATGTATAAAATATGTGTTAATCAAATCAAGGTAAGTAGTATATATGTGATCACAAAAATGTAACTTTTTTTGTGATGACAGCATATGTCTGCTTTTGCTTCTTTATTTGTTTGCCTGTTTTTCTCATCTTCCTTTGTATCTCCTATCTCAGTTCAATCCCCATTCCCTAATACTAATTAAGTAGTGCATTTAATACACGTTTTTAAAATTCATTCTCCATATGATTTTCTACTTTTATGTACAACTTTGAAAAAGACATACTGAGACTTTTCATTCTAGTTCTGTTTCCTATTTTTTTCACTCAATATCATGCTTCTGAGTCCCTGTGCTTGTACAGAGACGTAATTCATTACTTCGGGCCACTGCATAGTTCTCCATGCATCACACTTCGCTTATCCATTCCTCAAGAAATCTCTCCCACTCTTTCCTGCTATCAATGCTGTGATGAGTGCCTGCCACACATTTCTCCTCCTGAGCTGTAGGAGAATGTCTCTGGTCATGCATGCCAGGGTGGCCCCCAGGACACTGGAGAACATGCAGACTGAATCTCATCCCGTTCAGTCCCACTGGCTTCTGGAGGGGCTAATGAGCAGATGTGTTTTTGCTTCCCTTTTTCTTAACAGCATTTGATACCTTCTGACATTTGCCAAACTTGTTGTTCTAAAGAGGTCATTTTTAAACAGCATGCATGGAGAGCTAAGAAGGTTTCTGGCTTCTGCTTCAGCAACTTGTCTTGTTATATGATTTGCCTATTTTCCTTCTAGGATAAGTTTTTCCGTTTTTACTTTATGTACCTTGTTTTTAAAAATATATTCAAAGTATTAATTCCGTCCTGGTAAATAATCATGTCTTTTCCAAGTCCCTATTTCACACGACTCTTAAATCTCCATGCTGTCCTCCACTAAATAGAAATATTAATTTTGATGTGGCCATATAATGTCACTTTCCCTTAAAATTTTTGCTTTTTTTTTTTTTTTTTTTGCAGGCGAAGATTATTCGAGAAAGCTTTTCCTATCCTGACATCATTAAGATATTCTCCAACCTGTTATTCTATACGAGTACACTTTGTAGGGTTACCTTTCACATTTAGGAAGTTTTACAGGATCTTCCCATCATAAGCCAAGTTTCTTTGCAAGTTCTACCACATTTATCATATATCAGGGTCACATATATTAATGGGGTTACTTTATGGACTTCTCTGCAGCAATGATCTGTCTTTTCCTATAAAAAATTCACACATTTTACTACTATGAAAACTTCCTTATTGGCAAGAACAGGTCCTACTATTTTAAATATATGTTGAAGATAAGAACTTAAGTTTAAAATCCATTCTATATTTTAAAACACCCAATAAAATCATTAAGTTCCTGATAATACAAGCTACATTAAAGGACACATTAAGTTACTTCAAAGACACCCAAGTATTGTCATGGATACAGACTCTGTTTGCACTGTGTTTGCTCTGAAGGATAAACTGTTATTTTTAATATAAGGGAACATTTATAAGGCTCAAAGTTTTTACCTCTAAAACCTGATGCCAAGACCCAGATTTCTCATTTCTAAAATAAAGTAGATGGACAAGAACATGTTCAAAGTCTGTTAAAGCTCTAAAATTTTTATGAGCCTATAAAAACCACCCAAACAGA
>NW_007734528.1:11765-13333 GCF_000696425.1 Galeopterus variegatus | reverse complement strand
TAAAGTAGATTGCTCAAAAATTAAGCAGCAAAAATAACACAGAACAATAAAATTCTGTTAAATTAATATCTAAAAATACATCAAGACTGAAGATAGGCAATTTAATAAAATATGAGCTAAAAGGATTAGACATACTACATCAAGCAATAATCAGTATTTCTAAGATGATACTGTCATTTTCAGTATATATGGTTTATTTCAAAAACATTGTATGTAATATCACTTAAGATAATACTGGTAACTTATAATTATGCCAGTTTTCCCCTAAGACAAAAATTGAGTTTCTTCAGATATTTTAGAGAAGATCTATCATAATTTTCCAAAACATACACATTTTATTTAGAGGCAATAAAAAAAAATATTTCATCATCCCAATTTAATAATGAGACTACATTACATACTCACTAGAATGGCTGAAATAAAGACAGATGATAACTAATGTTGCCTAGGATGTGAGAAAAAATGTAACACTAATGTTGCCTAGGATGTGAGAAAAAATGTAACACTCATACATTGCTAGTGGGAATGTAAAATGATACAGCCACTTTGAAAAATAGTTTGGCAGTTTCTTAAAAGTTAAACGTAAACTCACCATACCAAGAAATTACACTCTGAGTCTCCTTAGAAAAAAATTAATTTATGTCCACACAATATCATGTGTGCAAATTTTCATAAAAACATTATTCATAACAGCTCAAAACTAGAAACAATACAAGGGTTCATCAGGCAATGAATGGGTAAACAAATGAATATCCATAGAAAGGAATACTATGCAACTAAAAGGAGTGAACTATTGATCCATGCTAAAACATGAATGGCTCTCAAAAGCATTATAAGAAAAAGAAGTCAGAGGCAAAAGATTATATATTGCATGATTCCGTTTTTATAAAATGTCTACCAAAGGCAAACTTAATGAATCAGAAAGCAGATCAGTGGTCGCTGAGGGCTGAGGTTGGGAGCAGAGATCAACTGGAAAGAGCATAAGAGAACTTTTTAGGGTGACGAAGATGTCATAAAACTGGGCTTTGGTGGGGAGTCATTTCCAAGAATGGCAGTATGAGGAGCTCCAAGGACTCTTTCCTCAATGAAACAACCTTAATTGGTAAGAATTATTTAAAAAAATTTCTTTTAGTTCTCTAGAAATTGTCTTAAGCTCATGTGTAGCAAGTGGGAAAACCTTTACTCAAGATTAGTGACTAAGTCTCACTATGAAGAAAGTCTGTGGCATTTGGGCCCCAACCTACTGTCCTCCCTGCTGGTCAATGTGATGGAAGCTCTACTTGCACTCTGATTGAGGTGGACAAGGAGGCAGAACTCCCTCTCAGCACCTCCAAGTACAGGGCTATGGTGTCTTCCCAGGAGGGGAAAACCATCAGCTGTGTGTTGCAGAAGATCTACTTCAGGCAAACGTGACCAAGAAGTCTGGAGCACCCTTCTTTCACCCAGTCCCTTTGGACGGTGGAAGTGCTACTCCAGCTGCAGCAAGCTGAGAATATTTGGCTCTGATTGGCCTTGCCCCAGCTTGTTTGAAAGGAGCAGATTCCGTGCTGGGAGAGGCAAGCTGAGAG
>NW_007734528.1:4748-10415 GCF_000696425.1 Galeopterus variegatus | reverse complement strand
TTCATTTGCAATCAAACACCTTCCTTCCTCAAATGAGGGCTAGATTTGAGGCTCCAGTGATTTCGAGTGGATAAGGGTGTAGTTCATATTCTTATACCTGATATTTCTCCTTGTGTATTGACCAGGGATAGAGAGAAAGAAAAATGTTTCTTCCTGAGGCTATTATTGAAAGGGGGTGATCTCATTAACTGTTTGTAAACACATGAGTAATTCTACCATGGTAGTGGGAAGATGGATACTCCTCTCATGCTGGTCATCATGGAATATCCAGGAACTTCATTAAAGTCTCTGTGTGAGTTGACGGAGGCTGGGACATGGTCCCAGGCAGCACCCACTGGCAGTGCCTTGTGACATTTGTTTATGTTTTCTGTCCAATACTCAGTTGATAGAACTAGGCTCATGCCTGGATATAACTCTTTGCTCCAATAAGCCAGCCATCCCAATCTCATCTATTCCTTTTCCAATCTTCTTCACCTTCAGGGGCCATACACTCACCAGAAAAAGAGAACTTTACTCTCTCTTTATCTAATTGTACATAACACCATATACTTCCAGTATCCTTTTCAGCTCCAATGGAACCAGAGCAGGACCACAAGAACACACACAGCGATGCAGCAGGGCGGCTGACTCCCAGTATTCAAAGCACCTAAGCTTCACCAATGATTCTCTTAAAGATTCCGAGTTCAGGGTTGGCCGGTGGCGCACTCGGTAGAGTGTGGCGCTTGGGAGTGCGGCGGCACTCCCGCCGAGGGTTCGGATCCCATATAGAGACCGGTCCGCTCACTGGCTGAGCGCAGTGCGGGCGCAACACCGAGGGTTGCGATCCCATTACCGGTCGCGGTACGGGCGCGACACTGAGGGTTGTGATCCCGTTACCAGTCATGAAAAAAGACAAAAAAAGGAAAAAAAAAAAAGATTCCGAGTTCAAAACTTTGGAGAGCAGAAACCAGATCAACACCTTCTGTTGATCTTCTTTATGGGGCTAGAAAGGGAATGGGTGGTCTCCTGACTTTCTTCAGTCTCAATCCCATGCACTCTTTCCAGTTCTGCCTCTAGTTCTTGCTCTTGAGGGAGGGGAGGGGACAAACCAGAGTCTCTCATAAAAGAATCTGGTTTCTCAATAGGCCACTTTTTCTATGCAATCTCATGCTGAAATTTCAAAGGCAAATCACGAAAGTTGAATATTTCACTGTTTTGAGTAGTCAATATAAGATAAGATGAATGACCCAGAAANTTCCAGTATCCTTTTCAGCTCCAATGGAACCAGAGCAGGACCACAAGAACACACACAGCGACGCAGCAGGGCAGCTGACTCCCAGTATTCAAAGCACCTAAGCTTCACCAATGATTCTCTTAAAGATTCCGAGTACAGGGCTGGCCAGTGGCGCACTCGGTAGAGTTTGGCGCTTGGGAGCATGGTAGCACTCCCGCCGAGGGTTCGGATCCCATATAGAGACCGGTCCGCTCACTGGTTGAGCGCGGTGCGGGCACGACACCAAGGGTTGCGATCCCATTGCCGGTCGTGGTACGGGAGCGACACTGAGGGTTGTGATCCCGTTACTGGTCATGAAAAAAGACAAAAAAAGGAAAAAAAAAAAAAAAGATTCCGAGTTCAAAACTTTGGAGAGCAGAAACCAGATAAACACCTTCTGTTGATCTTCTTTATGGGGCTAGAAAGGGAATGGGTGGTCTCCTGACTTTCTTCAGTCTCAATCCCATGCACTCTTTCCAGTTCTGCCTCTAGTTCTTGCACTTGAGGGAGGGGAGGGGCCAAACCAGAGTCTCTCATAAAAGAATCTGGTTTCTCAATAGGCCACTTTTTCTATGCAATCTCATGCTGAAATTTCAAAGGCAAATCACGAAAGTTGAATATTTCACTGTTTTGAGTAGTCAATATAAGATAAGATGAATGACCCAGAAAATGTATATGGAGAGTGACAAGAGGATTTATGGTAATATTAGCGGGCACTGTAATATTTTGGGGAAAGATGGAAAAAATGAGTCAATGATGGAAATGAGAAGAATCTTAGAAAAGAGGGAGAGCAGTAAAAGTGGTGCTAAAAAATCCTGCGTGAGAAACATTTTCCTAAGGGTACAGCCCACAGTATCAATGCTGTGAATATACCAAGTTGGTTAGGAAACAAAAAGAGACCATTATTATTGGCAGCCTGAAGATAATGAACCTTTAGATCAATTTCAGTGTCATATTGTGTGCAGAAGATATAATCAATGGATTAAAAGATCAATATAAAATAAACAATTAAAGACAAAGATTACATAGCACTCTTTAAAGACACTGGTGGTGAAGACAAGGGACAGATAGCTTGAAAAAAGAAAAAAAAAATAGGCAAAGATCTTTTCCCCTGTAAACTTAGGATGGAAGAAATAATTTGGGCATGTATTTTAGGTAAAGAATATGGAGCAGTGGGAAAAGAAATATTAAAACTTTGAGAAAAAGGATACATCATGAAGCAAGTTTTGGAAGAAAATGGAACAAAAATAAGCACGTGGGAGCTCATGTGGTTAAACGTTATCTTTAGAAAGAAGAAGGCACCACCCGTGAGAAGGGGGGATGATGGGAGAGAACGGTGAGAATTGGTGTCTTGAGGTTTCCTCCTGAGTATGACGGAAACAAGGAAAGCTTGAGGGAGGGAGGATACAGAGGAGGACAAATGGCTCTTACCAGGAATAAGGACATCCTTTCACAGGAGCTTTAAGAGATCCACTGAGATGGAAAGGATGGAAATTTATAATTGCTAAAGGGATGTTAGGCATAAAACATTTCTAATACTAACTTCTATAGCTCTCCAAATTGCTCCAAATTAATTTTCAGAATAGCCACAACTTCTCAACCACATCTCAGTACACAAAATATACACATCTTATTTCTAATATTCAGACCTTTTTTTCTGTGTCCTTTTTTTGATGCACTGTAGTAAATCAGTCCCTAGAATTTCACATAGGAAAGAATATGCTTTTTTTCTTATAACATAGATGGGCTATTTTTTTAACCCCTTGTTTCTAGGCCCCTTTTCAGTTCTGCCTTGCAGACATACAGTGCTTGGAGGACTTGAACCACTATGGGTTCTGTCAGCAGATCAGCTCGCTCTCCTTTCTGCCAGCTTCTTTGTGCATGCATTCTGGGACTCTTTTTAAGTCTACTTTATATTGTAAATCGAAAGTCTTCCATTAATTTCCAGTTTTCTAGAAAAGTGTTCAAATATCTCATCTTTTGAGTTCCTCCCAGCATCAATGGTTTAATCCCTGCTATTCAGGATTCCACTATCACTTTAATGGAGTTTTAGAGGGGAAGGGAAAAAATGAGAAAAGCCCACACCTTTAAATGAGCACTACAAATGATCCTTTGAAACAAAACCTGTTTCGTCTATACATTACACTTCTAATGGACAAAAACACACAGACACTGTTCATAAGTTGGCTTTATAGTTAACTATTTTATAGTTGTAATGACTGCCAATCTCAAAACTATTCTTGCCCCAAGGTTTTTGTACAGGTAGATGTACCTGGAAATAGCCTCATCTTCCCCTTCCTCCCATTCCAGGATAAAATATCTATTAATGTAGGAAGTGATTTTTTGAAGGAGTATAATACTTTGCTATATCTATCCAATCCTGGCTATAATAGAAACTTCAAGTCCTCAGTAATTATGGAAATGAAACGTTTACTAGAAACAAAATATAGAATTGGGGAGTTGTACAAACGGCTACTATACACTAACAACAAGACAGCTCTGACAGTGCAGGCAACCTTCAGTGAGCATTTCTAGCCCCTCCTGATGGTTTTCCATCTTCAGCTATAACTTAGCAAGCTAACTCCACTGCCTAAAAAGTGGAACGCTGTTAATCAAAGGAAATCAGGTCCAGCATACAAGTCTTGAAGACACATCTGAAACATTATAAAGTGTGTCATCCTGGCAACCAGCTGGAGTGTTACCATTTGGAACAGATCTATTTATCAATACGTGCAGAGAGCACATTTAAGACTTGCACATTGGTGTTGAATGGAGCATGAAGGAGTAGTGGAGACCACATAAATATTAAGCAATGACCTTCCGTTTGGAAGTTGGAGGCAATTCCTCACATGGGCTTTTATGCATTTAGAATTTATTTCTCTGGGTTCCAAGGTGCAGCGGATTGTAATAAGAATAAATAATATCAAGATCCAGAAAACTATGAAAAAAAGGCTACCAGCAGAAAAAGGAGTTACTACCTCAAGTAGATGGCAATTTCAGAATAACAAGACAGCCATTTCATTTAGAACTTATGAAGTTTAAAAAGTAACACCTTCAAAATACAATCATGATCTTTAAAAATGGTTACTCAATTTACAAAATATAATCACGACCTTGGAAAATGTTTACTTAATTTTATGTATTTCTAAATGCCCAGTGAGTGCTTGAATATGAATAAAAGGAAAGTGTGTGCTCCCGAACAAACCAAGTTCTTTCCAATGAACCATTTTAACAGAACACACAGCTCAGAGGTATTGAGATATATTAAAAGGCTCTCTTGCAAACAGCTCGCTGGAAAAAATGAATAAAAATGCCCCAAAGCAGTTGAGAAGTTGGCCTCTGCTCCAACAAAATGTACTTTAGAAATATTTTCATCTTGTGAATATGTAAACTGATACTTTGTTCTTAATTTCTTATCAGTTACCTCTACTGCAGAAATTTTTGATGACAAAGTTACTCTTATTTGAATTTCTTCTTATTCGTTTATCAAAATCTTGGTACAGAATTTCACCTCTTTAGCCTCAGAAAAGTGCCACTGAAAATTAGACTAGCACACACAAATATTCTGTAGAATCAATTACTAACTCATTTTGAAAATTTATAACCTTTATATTTTGTTAATAATATAAAAAAGATAGACCCCCAAAACCCGAACATCAATCTTTCCACCGGATAATAACTGTTTGTAAAACATGTACATTTATGTTTATAAAAATTGTATTATTTTTGATTCATTTTTCAAACCCAGTTTGGTTTCTCTTACCTCCATTCAAAACCTATTACAGAATTACTGAATCGTGTTATTCTGGAACTGGAAGAGACCTTAAGATCATCTAATCTAAGCCTCACTTCATAGATAAAGACGTTGAGGCCCAGAGAAGTGACACAAATCACATATAGGATTAATCTGCGTAAGAAAAGTAATGCCTTATCAGTCATCAGTAAAATGTAATGTAGAGAACTGCTCTCCAAAGTCTTTGATTTTAATGAGAAAAGATAATAGCCTCTCTTTCTTCATCAAATGAATTCATTTTGGATTTATTAAAGCTTTGTTAATAAATTCTTAGAACTTTTGATTAGTTTTGCCACACGAGGGAGTAGCTCTTTCCTGTTATTTAGCTGCCCCTCCAGGTGATCATTGGCTTGTGTCCATGTCTGACCATGACACGTCTCCTCTCTGTGGATCTATAATGCATTTGCCTCCAGACTTGAATTATCCATTTCCAAACATTCTGCCTATGGTTCTCTGTCTAGGGAATTCAGCTCCTCAAAAAGCTAGCAGCACTTATTTTTGATATTTTATTTTATGTTGCCAATCTTTTTATTTATGCTACAATTCCACTTTCATTTCTATGTAAAAAAAAATTAGCAAGGGCCGGCCCGGTGGCACACTGCTACAGTGCACTGCTTGGGAG
>NW_007734528.1:0-4111 GCF_000696425.1 Galeopterus variegatus | reverse complement strand
AAAAAAAAAAAATTAGCAAGAAGCATTAACATTAGTCTAATGAGTAAAAGGTACCTCAGGAATAGACTGGATGCCTTAATTCTCCTCGTTACTTCTATAAGGGTCCTTAAATCTCTGAAACCCACTTATTTCTCTGGTTCTATAAAATCCCCTTAAACTATACATGTGTTTCCTGGACAAAAGTCAGTAAGTGCACACTTACTATAACTCAACAGAGCCATGGACTCTCACTACTATTTTCTTTTCAGTAATCCTAATTTTGCTAGTTTCCTATTTCTTTATGAAAAAAAAAAAAGCCCCATGATAAATGACGATTTAAATAGACTTCTGGTTTTGGCCAATTTTTTCCAACAGAACTGAGAAGGAATACTTAAGGAACCAAGGAGACAGGACACTGCAATGCCAGCCATTTAAATCACTGGTTCTCAAAAGGGGGAAAGTGTCCTCCAAGGAACATTTGCAATGTCTGAAGACATTTTTGTTTGTCACAAGTGGGGTGAGAAGTTGTTATAGTCATATGGTGCGACAGTCATCTAGTGGGCAGAGACTAACAATGCTGGTAAACATCCCACAATGCTCAGGGTACAATGCTCAGGATATAGCAAAGAATTATCCAACCCAAGAAGCCCACAGTGCCAGAGGTGAGAACCCTGATCTAAATTCTTGCTACTCGAAGTGTTGTTGTCATATCAGCAGATTTGGCCTCTTCTAGGAGCTTGTTAGAAACTTGGGGCCCGATGCAGACTTACTGAATTGAATCTATCTACATTTAGCAAGATGCCCAGGTGATTCATGTGGTAGTCACCTTTGAGAAGCACTGATTATATTAAACTTAGGCAATCCTTAAATGTTCAAAAAGGCCATCTGTCTGATAGCACAAAAGAATATCCTTAGTTTAAATAATAGACTCTTAGATACAGCATTTTGTATCTAATAAATTACTACTAATATTACCACTAGTTCCACTGGATATTAGTGTTACATACAAAAAAAAATCTATTGCTCAATATATATGGAAAATTCTTTGTAGTGCAAACAAAGGTATTGGAACTTCTAAGAGGCTTATGTACCTTAAGAATCTCCAAGAAAAAGATATCATATGTCTCAAAATTACTTTTAACTCTAGAATGTATTTCTCCTCAGAGCATTTAATAAGCCGATGGTTTCACAGAACACATTTCCTTTCCTCAGCATGGAAATGAAACAGAAACGGATTAAAGTTCAGAACTTTCTCAATGAAGTCTTGAAGTAGTTATTACCTACGATGCATGCTGCTTCAATAAAAAACAAAACCCAAGGCCTGCCTTGATGATTAAAGTCTGGCTGGAATCCCATAGAATCTAAGCAAGAGAAAACCTTTATGAAGTGTTAACCAAGCCCAAGTAGAACCTTGGAGAAGGAAATTTCTTCTATTTAAAAATCCAGATGAGAAAAATATCGTGGATACTGCCACATGTTGAAAGAACAAACAAGGCTTAGAGTTGGAGGTGAGTTCTCCTGATTCAGAAATCACATCAGAAAGACACGTGCCTTCCTCACCATTATCTGACTGCATTAGTCCTTTCTTCAGTACGTAACGGAAAAAAAAACCATTTAACAAGTAACTTGGGAACAACTGCAAAATAGAAGGAAACAAACATAAGTAGTTCAGTGCAAATGATGACTTTATTATGCACATAAATTATATGAAGTCACAGACTGTTTCTTTTCTTCACTAATTGTATTAAGAGTTATCTGAGGTTCATTTAACAAATAGAGTCGCCTTGGTGTGGACAGCTTTGCAAAACCATTAACATTTCCTTAGCAATTAACAATTCCTTAGGGTTGCAACAGACCGGGTTCGAATTCCTGGCATTTAATGTTGATATGTGCACATATATAAGTAGATATAGTGTTACACTATCAAGAAAAAACAACAAAAAGCATATCTTTGTAAGTATGATTAATGAATAAAATGACAGGACTGGAGTCACACAAATCTCAGTTCATACCTGTACCTCCCTCATCAAACACCTACGCAGAATGTATCAAGAGCTATGTGACATGTGAAAAAGAGAGCATTGGGTGGGGTCTTGCATATAAAGATGCCTCAGTCTGTTAGCAAGTACTATTGTTTATTTAAGATTTTTGTGTTTAAGCCTGCCTAGTTACACAGACATCCTTGGGTGAAAAATAATCATTTTGGTGTACCCAAATCATTCTCTTCTTGGACAGAGCTTCTGAAGGAATAAGGAGCCTAGTCAATTCTGCTGATCAGTGGACTGACAAATGCCAGAGCCACACAGCATTAAGAGCATACCTTAAAAGTATTTGACTTTACTGAGTCTATCATTCATTTAGCCAAAAACCCACAAAAATCCAAGTGTTTACTATGAGACACATGGTAAGCTTAAGGTTTGGGAAGAGGTTTATGTGGAGGCAGCCAGGCATGTATTCAAGGCCACTCTGAGTAGGGGATTTTGGAAAACGTGGGCTGTCCTCACTGTTTATGATTCCATGTGAAATTATTAAATAGCTTTGTTGACTTCACAGTACAGAAATGTCAGATATGCACATTTTAATTATCTCAGACGTTTTGTTCTAACATGTGCAATGTGAGATTTAAATGAATATATTGTAAGCATCATGGGTCTAGGAAGAAGACAAACCCTATTATAATCTCAGTTTTACTAAGAGAATCCATTTCCCACTGGAAAATACATTTAATCTCTTTAAGCATCTATTTCCTTCTCAGAACAGGAGTAAAAGGAAATCTTTTTCTTGCCTCATTCACAAGGTTCTTGAAAGGATTCACTTAGGTAATACAAAATAATTTGTATGTTTAAAAATGATAAAGCTGTTCACTGATTCCATGACATTCCCAGTAGCCTTTTTGAACGGAGCAGAACATACAGCTTTCTCCCTCTAAGGTTTAGTGCAATGGTGTGTTCTCAGTGAATATTACATTATATGAGCTTTGCAGGTAAAATTAGCAAAACTTTTCCTTAAAAGTGAAAAAAAAGGATACAACATTTTAAAAACAATTTTGTTCTTCAATTATACATACTAAAAATTGAGGTGTAGCCATTCAATCAATATTTATTGAGCACCCACCTCAGGTAACTGCCCAGGTGCTTTGAATATATCAGTAATGAAAATACACAAAGGTCCCTGCCCTCATGGAGCTTAGATTGTAGCAGTAGGAGGCAGAAAATAAAGAATATTATAATACAGCAAGCAACAAATTATATATTCCATTAAAAGATGACAATCATGTATTTCTAAAAAGAATAATAGAGTATGAAAGATGGAGAAATTACAATTTGAAGCATGAGAGTCAAATCAGGTGTCTTTGCGAAAGTGACACTGAGCAGAGAATTATAGGAGGTGATGAGGCCAGCCACAGGGCTCTCGGGGATGAACTTTCCAGGCAGAGGAAGGAGCAGTGCAATGGCCCTGAGGTGGAAGGAAACTGATGTGTCCAACAAGCAGGAGGCAAGTAGGGCAGCTGGTCTTAGTGAATCGGGGATGGGGAGGGGCTGGTAGGTGAGAGCCAAGAGATGACACCTGGTCTCAAATGAGGAGGAAGCTGAATGCACACGGGTGGGCATTGGGGTCACAGCACCCGGGCTCAGGCAATAGGGTGTGCTTTGTGTGTAGAAACTTTAATAATAATAATAATAAACAGTATGGAGTTTCCTCAAACAACTACAGATAGAACTGCCATATGATCCAGCATTCCCACTGCTGGGCGTATACCTAAAAGAATGGAAATCATCATGTCAAAGGGATACCTGCACTCCCATGTTTACTGCAGCTCTATTTACAATAGCCAAGAGTTGGAACCAACCTAAATGTACATCAACAGATGACTAGATAAGGAAAATGGGTTTTGCATACACAATGGGATATTACTCAGCCACAAAAAACAATGAAATACTGCCATTCACTGCAACATGGACGAGCTTCGAGAAAATGATGTTAAGTGAGATAAGCCAGGCACAGAAAGAGAAATACCACATGTCCTCAGTCATAACTGGGAGCTAAAAAATAGAAAAAGAAAGAAAGAAAGAGAAGCAGCAAAACAACTACCACAGAATAAGTCTAAGATGGCGACGGGTCTCGAGCGCCC